>NW_004797419.1:896487-904965 GCF_000002075.1 Aplysia californica
GGGCTTTATTTATGTTACATATTTTTCATACCTCTTTTCTTTTTTTTCAAGAACCGTTTTATACTATTTTACAACAATAATGAATACTTTTGCTTGGACCTGCCTTGTTGCGGACGCTACAGAATTCACTTCTATTTTCTGAAAACGTATTTAGAACATAAGGACGAACAGGATTTTTAAAAATATTTCTATTTTTTAACTATTTTATTTAGTGACCTCAAGATGATATATTATTTGTTTTTAAATCTCATCGAACAATCGAAGATATTGATATTGTCGTGCGATTACTCGTAAATGATCGTGGCGGTGAAAAATGAGAAAGATATCAGTAATAATGTGTCTCTCTGGAGAGAAAGCAATTTAGTGGCCAATATATTTGAACAGAAAGTTTTATTATATCTATTGGTTTGCTCCAAGGCAACTATCACCTACCGGCACGAAAAACTTTTTAAAATTATAACAATGATGGAAAAAAGTTAAGGTAAATATCGTTGGTTATGTCCACAGTCCCAGTACTACGGAGTCATCGATGTTGGAACACCACCCCAGAGTTTCAAAGTCGTCTTTGATACAGGCTCTTCCAACCTGTGGGTTCCCTCCAAACAGTGCCACAGTGTGGCCTGCTGTGAGTCTACTCTATGTAGCAACAGTCGTTGTCTATGTACACAACTAGTTGTTGTCTATGTGTGCCCCCAGTCAATGTCCATGTGTACAACTGTATAGTTGGTGTCAATGTGGACAACTAGTGTGTGTCTGTATATACTATCAGTTAGTGTCTATTTGTACAACTAGTCGTTGTGTATGTACAACTATTCGCTGCCTATGTGTACCTCTAGTTGGTGTCAATATCTATATACAGCTACGTGGTGACTATGTATACCACCAGTGGGTGTATATATGTACAATTACTCGGTGTCTATATGTACAATTAGTTGGTGTCTATATGTACCACCATTCTGTGTCTATACGTATCACTAGTCGGTGTTCGTGTGTTAAAAGAAATAGTTATGAATGCTGCAAAAGCGAAGCAAGACCAATTCTTAGAATGCATGATCAAGAATTTATAAAGGGGACTTAGTTTCCCCCCTCCATCCCCGCCCTCCCCGAAGCTGGCTAGAGACACTCTTTTACATTCAGATATAACTTGAGATGGTTATGACAGTAGCTCTGAATACATGGGTTTTTAGTCAATGCCAGTACCCACTCCCCCCCCCCTTCCCTTCCAATTTCCCCTCCTTTTCTCTCCTCTTCCCCAACACACCTAAGTTTATGGTGTAGCGGTTAGGTACTTCGCCGTCGCACACTGAAGACTGGCATTCAATTACCGTGTTCGATGGTGTCTGGTAGGGGGTATCTATGTCCGTCTATTAGGGTTCTCTATGTTATCTCTCAGCCTGGGTGTGCTCTGATAGGCAGGGTCGAAACCTGTCTCCTGAATTATCCTAATTGTGTTGATGGGGGCGATAAGCTTCCACAATCACAATTGAAGAGGTCAATTGAAAGAAATAGGCTAGATCTAGGTCTCGATAATTCTTCCTCATCTTAGCCTTCTTTACACCTTTTGATGATGTACTTAACATGTTCTGAACTTGGTATTATGCTTTTATAAACAAAATCCAGTCTGCGAATCATTAAATTGGTTTTTCACATTTTTGACTCCATAGGGATATTCTACAGGTACTGCTGGTAGTTAAGGGCCAGTACCCCGGGTTTTTTTCTATCAATGGACGTATACTGTTATATTCTCTTGACCTTCTTAATTTCTTTTCTCCTACAGTTTTGCACGAACGTTACGATAGCAGCAAATCAAGTACGTACGTGAAGAATGGTACTTCCTTCAAAATTCAATACGCCAAGGGAGAGCTTAGTGGCTTCCTCAGCACTGATACTGTCAACGTGAGTGATCACCGACTACCATTACTACTACTACTACTACTACTACTACTACTACTACTACTACTACTACTACTACCACTACGAAGACGACGATGAGGAGTAGGAGGAGGTGATAGGCTGGAGGTGGGGAAGGAGGGGGCTACTGCCGAATCGTTTACACCACACCTTTGTGTTGTCATCTGAGACTTGAATTCAACTACATATATGTGTGATTTAACACTAATTATCAACAGATTGTGAACATCAAGAATATCTCAGTGTCTCTATTGGAACGGTATATCCTTCTCAGTCCGAGTTGTCCCTGACAGGCAGGTTTGAAGTTCGAAGAATAATATCGTAGCGTAGTTGTGCCGATACTTTACTTTGCTTTACTTTACTTTACTTTATCCTTTCTCTTGTATTGTTAGATATCGAGGGGGGGGTGCCGGTTTTTTGGGTTGTTTTTGTTGTTGTTGTTGTTTTTAGTTGTCTTTTTGTTGTTGTAGTTGTAGTTGTTTTTTTGGTTTTTATTTGGTCAATGACTCGTTGGGTGGCTTCCGTTGTTGATAATAATATGTTACTCTTTCGGAGCACCTCTTTAACGCCATCCAGCCAAATTTTGCGTGATCTGCCCCTGCTCTTGTTAGTTGACTCTTTTGAGTTGTAAGCTCGTGCGGTTGGTTGATTTGGTGACAGTCTCTTCAGATGACCGATGTGTTGATGAGGGAGTAAAAAACACCTACGTCAATAGTCGCGTCTGGCTGATAAGCGCTATCTTGTTTCAAAAAGTTAACACTCCTTCAGCAATGGAGCTAATCGATAAAGTCTTTTTAGGTCTGGAGCAAACCATAACTTCAAATTGTTATACACTGATAATACTCTGTATTCCGTCAACTTAAGTTCTCAAGTTGTATGAATATACGGGCCGTTTGCAGGATGGGCAAGGGGCACTGATTGAGTGTAGGTTGTTTCAAAGTTTAAAGTTCAAGTTATTAAAGTTAGAGCAGGATAACTTGTTTGAGGATTACGATAGACAGGATCCGCATATATTCATTTATTCATACTATTTATGCAGGGTGTTTTGTGGGAATTATGAAATGCATTTAAACTGTCTTCGCAAGTTTGTTGAGCATCTCGACTTTTTGCGTTGACGCATCACCCATTCCCGGCAGGCAGGGTCGGAACAGGCCCGCTTCCTAATTTATTTTGATTGTGTCGAAGATGGCCTAAAATAATAACAATTGTTTGTTCTTGAATCGGAGAGCGGGAGAGTGGGATTAGTTCTCTCTGTTTTATTCGCGATAAAAAGAAATTTGTTAACATTACGGTTTATGACATGTTTGTATCATTAGCTTGAGTATTTTTGTGATTGTCTCCTTGTTTTCTTTTTAAACTTAGAAACACACACGCAAACAAACACACACAAAGAGAAAGAGAGAGAGAGAGAGAGAGAGAGAGAGAGAGAGAGAGAGAGAGAGAGAGAGAGAGAGAGAGAGAGAAAGTGGGAGACAGACAGACAGACAGACAGACAGACAGACAGACAGACAGACAGACAGACAGACAGACAGACAGACAGACAGACAGACAGACAGACAGACACACAGACAGACACACAGACTGAGAGAGAGACATTTTCACATTTTGCCTGATCAAGTGTGCAAAAACATACCCTTAAAAATAAAATATGAACTCCCAATTTTAATGTCAGTTTTCAAATGTGTGCTACACGAAGCCACTAATACATACACACACATCCACACAACTACACGCACGCATACATACACACACACACTCACACACACACACACACACACACACACACACACACACATATACACACACACACACACACACACACATACACACACATACACACACAGACAAGCAAACAAACAAACACAAAAAGACACACTCACGGAAACGCACACACACACACACACACACACACACACACACACACACACACACACACACACACTCACGGAAACACACACACACATACAAACCTGTGCTTAATAACCCTTGTCACTAAACAATAAAAAAAATAAGCTATGTTACACAAACAAATAAAACTTCTACGTTGCAGAGCCTTCAAATATTTGGAATAGTACTTTATACCCTAATGCATTGACAAGTCTGCAAGATGTGTGACAGCAATTATAATAGTATGTCTATTATAATGATATGTATATGACACAATAATATCATATGCATGTATTGATATGTCTACAATGTAGGCCTATACGTGTGTTTTCCTCAAACAAACAAACAAAAACAAAATAAACTTGTGCTCTGCAACAGGTTGCTGGAGTGACTGTAACCAAGGGGACGTTTGGTGAGGCTGTGAGTGAACCTGGTACCTCCTTCGTTGTGGCCAAGTTTGACGGAATTCTGGGTCTGGCTTACCAGGTGAGTCAGTTCATAATATGATAGCAGAGACGAGGGTGGCAGACCTAGGAGATGGAGGAAAGAGAGAGAAAGAGAGAAAGAGAGAGAGAGAGAGAGAGAGAGAGAGAGAGAGAGAGAGAGAGAGAGAGAGAGAGAGAGAGAGAGGGGGGGTGAGGGAGAAAGAGAGAAAGAGGGAGAGAGAGGGGGTGGAGAGAGGGAGGGAGAAAGAGAAAAATATAGAGAGAAAGAGAAATCGAGACAGAGCATAAGAGAAAAATGAGAGAGGGACCGAGAGAGAAGATAGATAGATAGTATAATAATAATAATAATAATTATTATTATTATTATCATTATTATTATTATTATTATTATTATTATTATTATTATTATTATTATGATGATACCATGCAATTGCGACTCTGTCAAAATGTTTCAGGCTATTGCTGTAGACAACGTGCAACCCTTCTTCCTTCAAGCTGTTCAGCAGAAAGCGGTCGATGCGGCTATTTTCTCCTTTTATCTCGGCAGGTAATAGCAATCACTTTAATGCATGTATACTTAAACTCTACGGCTCTGGTCAATACAGTGGAAGAGGCATAGATAGATAGATAGATAGATAGATAGATAGATAGATAGATAGATAGATAGATAGAGGGAGAAAGAAAGAAAGAGAGAGAGAGAGAGAGAGAGAGAGAGAGAGAGAGAGAGAGGAGGGGGGCAGACAGACAGAGAAAGAGACAGAGACAAAGACATACACACACACACACACACACACACACACACACACACACATACACACACACACACACACAAAGAGAGAGAGAGAGAGAGAGAGAGAGAGAGAGAGAGAGAGAAAGAAAGAGAGAGAGAGAGAGAATTAATTTGTTGTTAGCGTCCTATAATTATGACAAAAGCCATGCTGTGGTCTGCACATAGTTGTTGGTTTTGGTTTATCTTTAAAGTTAGTTCCACAATGGTTGAATCTGTTGCCCATATAAGGTCTAAAAGAGAGAAATAAGAGCTTTGTCTAGTCGTTGTTAAAGGCAAAACAAGGCTATGGGAGACAGTGAATGGTCTCAGAGTCTCAAGATGGTGATGTCCGTATGAGCACTTGGTCAAATATTCGTGTCGCAACCAATTGTCAAAATCTAAACTAACGAACATAAACTCTCCAGCTTTTGCACAATGCCTTGCATCAATTTGTCTTAACATGAGTATTTTTGTTTGATACTTGTTAGCTGTATTCTAGAAAATTCCTTGAATAAATACTAATTAAAAAATCCAAGCGGGAGGTTTCTAAAGATTTTAAAAGGTTTAAAGCTGGAGCAATATCGCTTTTCAAAGTAAGTCCGTGATTTTTTTCTAATCGTGACACAATGCTGATTTAACGTATGTTTGGAGAACCTTCTGTGCAAAAAAAAAATGTGTTCTCACTATAAAAATAATTTCTTGTAACAAGTTTTGCCACCAAAATAAAGTCGTTGTGAGCTGTGACGTAGACCATATGCGTATGCAAAATGTGTATGAGAAATGGAAAGTGCTGTGAACAATCCCATTTTCCTCGTGATGGAGATTTAAAGTATTTTATTTAATTTCATGGAGAAAAGTTTTTAAAAAATCTAGCCTCATTTTTTGTTCAAAAATATGATTAAGTTAAGATGAAGTAATACAAACTGCTGTGCAAAGTGTGGATGACATTTTTTCTCCCTATAATTAAAGAGATATTCAAAGATAAGCTGCGTCACGAATTTGTGACTGCAGTATAATCTTTGTATGTAATTAAAGATAATACACTGGCTTTGGATCACGCAACTAAAAGGCAGTAGACTCATTATGAATAAAAAGAAACAAACTTGGATTGTATACTTTTAAAGAGATCCGAAACCCTGGTCAACCACGTCGTCAGGAAACTTTGACCAGACCGGGTCTCAGTAGATTCTAGGTTTTGGTGTGGGTACCTTCTAAAATTGATCACCTATGTATGGATTTCAGTTTCATGCATTTCGCAGGAATGTGCTCTATGACGCCTTCGATACACCAAAACTCCGAAGTTTTAGCGATACTATCAATACAAGTGTGTTCCGTGATAACTCGCCCAGCGCTGAGGCGCTTCTGTTGGCCATTTGTACAGTCCAGAAAAATAAGAGTCCATTTAAGAGAGATTTAAGCAAAGCCATGATAAATTTCCCCTTAATAAAAAGAGACAAATAATGTGCACGTGGCAAATACGGTATATCTAAAAAATCCTAAATAATACAAGAAATCTAATGGCAGTGAATCAGTTTGGGAGAACTCAAATGAATGATACACGTCTATACAGCAGTGAAGAGGTTAAATGTCCACTAACTGAACGTCAATGTTTGTGGTACATATGATATGAAATACTTAGTCCTAATTTGAAAATTAATCCAGACCTGCCCTTATATATTGGCCATGTTCTAATAGTTTGTATGTAGTATTCTATTGGTCTTTACTCACCCATTCTATCATGACCTACCTAATTCTAACAACTTCAGTGGGGGCTCTCGTGGCCAAGAGGTTAAGGTGTTGGCCTCTAATTCAAAGGTCCCGGTTCGATTCCGGGTAACGACAGAAATAATTTCTTCTCTAAAATTTTTTTCTTTCACCTCCTTTCCTGCTCTCTAGCAATGTTCTATCGTCTGCTTTCGTCTCCTCTTTCTGCCCCCCACCCCCTCACCTCCTTTGCCCCCCTCCTCTGGGCTCCTGGCTCTTTCTGTAGTCTTTCTACTGCAACTCCTTGGCTCCTTCTTACTGCTGTCTTGCAGCCACACCCATGATCTTCTGGTAGGAAAGATCTACATCTAGCCTTCTCGAACAAGGGCGTAAAATCTGAGAAGGCCGTGTGCAGAGCAAGTTCCTCACGTTAAAGATCCCGTGGTGATCTAAAATCAATAAGAGTAGGCTTCGGCCGCCACCCGGGCAAAATTCAAAATTTCTTACCAATTGAAAAAGTTCAAATGACCTTATGCAGTTGCGAGCGCCGTAAAACACTTACACAAAATAATGTTTAAAAACACAACTTCAGTGGATGGTTGGCGGATAGTCTGGTGTGGTTTGCTCCTTCTTTCTTATCAAACATCTATCGCCCTTATCTTCCCTCTTTCTGTTTTGTGTTTGTCCCTCTCTTTTAAAACCTCTAATCTTCGGCACTTATACGACATTATTGCGTTGCAAGTTCCATAAAAAGCCTTAATAATTTTTATTTCGTATAAATAATAACTTCAGAACGATCTGTTTGTCTGCAGAGACCCCAAGGCCAAGGTGGGCGGTGAGCTCGTTCTGGGTGGCGTTGACCCCAAGCTGTACACTGGATCTATCACGTACGCACCGGTCTTCGAGCAGAAATGGTTCTCCATCCGTGTTGCCGGGTGAGTACATCTGTGGCTGGAGCCTTTCACATCAACAGTACGTTCTAGTCGCTGGTCTATCGCTTATTACAAACCTGAACAATTCGCTTCATCATAATATAACTGATACATGGAATATTAAATATCATTTGCATCACGCAAATACTCGCTCAGCAGCACTCTGTCTGACCGTTACCATTATTATAATGACGTTATTACTCCAACAGACCGGACACTAGTGACAGCATTCTGAAACAATCTCAACTTCCTGGGAGGTAATTATTATGGAAACGGTATCTCTTGGAATTTGCAGGCGAGGTGTCGATAACAAAAATTTAAAAGCTTTTTCACAATGCAAAAGAGGAAAATTAAGTGTAGGAACGGGGGCAGGGTAACATGGAATGAACTTTATTACAGAACATTTATCGACCCCCCGACCTCACAATTCACCGCACATTCTTCACCTTCTTGACAGGGAAGGGAGCTCAGTGACCGTGAGCTGCAGGCCGAATTTCCCCCATGACAAATGAGGCTGTCTGTTTTCTATGTTTCTCTTTTCTCTTGTAAACACCTACTGTGAACGTTGGTCCACTTCATTGTTTGTACGCATTTGTTATGTAATTCAAGTAACAATACTAATAAATTATGTTATTTCTACAACCACCAAACACACACCTGTACCAGATATATTCTAAAAAACGGAATGTCTACGTACACGGTAACCGGGCACGTAGCCTCAGGGTCTACGTACACAGTAACCGGGCACGTAGCCTCAGGGTTTACGTACACGGTAACCGGGCACGTACGGTAGCCTCAGTGTCTACATACACGGTAACCGGCAACCGGG
>NW_004797419.1:906632-911290 GCF_000002075.1 Aplysia californica
ACATCATGCATCTACACGTGTGAATAGCCTCTAAATATATTTAATACTTAACATGTTACACACACACAAATCACACAACATGCACATTGGATAAAACGAAATGAGGATAGCTTTATCGGTGGAGTTTGTCAGAAGTAGACTTGACTATGACTTTGTACATGTAGTTACATAATAAACAAAAATCTCCATATCCTCACAACGATTTTTCTCTCTGTCACTAAACACACACAAATCACACAACATACACATTGGATAAAACAATATGAAAGCTAAAAGAGCAAATAAAAAATGATTGACCCAGGACATATTAAAACTAGAGAAGACAAGTCAAAATCAAACATGGAAAAGTACATCTTTAGCTCTGGTCAACACCCAAAGGCTGTAGTATTTGGTCTAATGCTTGCTTTTCTGCACCAAAGGGTGTGACATCACAGCATTTTGAAAACCAATTTCATCTTATTTAAATCACATGGGTCTCAACTCAGAATTCTAAAAAAGGAGGAACTTTCCGGGTGATCGCCACAGAAGCCCATTTTGGATAAAATACCCATTATTATTATACTGTTGAACCCTAGAATGCTGAAATGAAAACCACCAATTTATCAAAGCAAGGTTATTTTACACCAATTTGAGGGTTTGGGAGATAATTTCAAGTAAGAGTCACGCACCAAATTTACAATCTTGATTACGTACAGAAAGTGGTGGCGCCTGGGGTCTTGTGCGATTTATTAATATTTTCCCTTCATCATATTCGCCTGTATATATAAACTATATAAAAATGAATCTTTCTTTGAGCCTAGAACCAGAATGTCGACTGTCATGATTCATATCATATATACAGGCCTATATAATAAACGTGAAAGACAAAATTAATTCTCTAACTCAAAGTACAGTAGAATAGCCCAATTAGACCTATTCAGTGTGAGAGGTGTAAGAACTGTGGGAGGGCAAGATGCAGTGATACTGAAAATCTGCGAATCTTGTACAGAAAGCTAAAATATACTGCCACCAATCCAATGAAACGCGAACACTTCGTTTTCACACAAGGCCTGCACCCACGCACACTTTACTTAGCAGAGAGCTGTAGTAGTTATCAAAATTCTAAACATTAAACATATTTGCTTCCAATTTCAGTTTTTTTGGTCCACTGGTGTTGCATCCAGTCCCCCCCCCCCCCCCTATCCCCGAGTGCGTCTTTTAAAAAAATCAATAATCTGCCCCCACCATTCCTGAGTCCTGTACTTCGCAGCGCTCAGAACGCGCGCAGGTTCATTGACCGGCCACAATTGCCAGCACGACAAGACGCTTGTATAACTTTATTTTCTTCATGTTGCCCCTATACGTGACGACACAGTGACACATATTGATTTACTTTCATGGCGACACCACGTTTGTAATGCCGAACCTGCATGTTACAATAATTGTTGCGTTATCAGACAATTACAGACAAATTTCTTGGTGGTAACGAAAGCGAAAGTAAAGGCTTACGGGACGTTCAGTTATGAAATTTAGAGGGTATCATGCTGGACTATAGAGCGGTTGACCCTTCTGCGCCTTTTCGAAAAAGCGCGAACTTTGCGAACAGAGTTAGAATCTACCCTACTTGTGTGGAAAAACAATACATGTAACAGTGACACTCTTTTTGGTTGAGTGAACTATCTCTTGAACCTTCCGGTTACCGTGTACGTAGACACTGAGGCTACCGTACGTGCCCGGTTACCGTGTACGTAGACCTTGAGGCTACGCGCCCGGTTACCATGTACGTAGACACTCCGTCTAAAAAATTCAAGCTCAGTGCATCGCCGCATGTGTTGGAAAAAATAGCTATCCCCCCCCCCCCCCCCCCCCCCCCTGCGACATTTACCACAGCCGTATTCTCTTAATTCCGTAATAAGCTGTAGACATAAGGATCAGGTAACCTTTTCTGGCTGGGTCATCTTGACCAAAATTCTGATGATTTATTTTATTGAGAGCGGCAAAAAAGTGAGTAACAGGAAGAAAGATGACTACACTGGATATCCCCTGTGACAGAATGTAATTATTGGTGATCTGTGTTACTCTTGAGCTGCACAATTAGTTAATATTTGTTAATTTAGGATCACATTATGTGCCTGATGAAAATCTTGTGAACACTAAAAAGGTGAATCATTTATGTCCTACAGAATTAATACCCAACTCACGTTTTATCAAGGTATTACATTTATTAGGGAGATTCGATTACATTCTGGCAAAATCAAAATGTAATCGAAATGTAATCAAGTATTACTTCGTACCTCGTCTCCATGTCGTTACATTGGGCAATGAGGATATCGTTCGGGGAAATGAGTTACATTTTTTTCTCTGTTTGGGTCGAATTTTAGCTTCGATTTTTTACACACATAATTGGAGGCAAAGCTGGATTTTTTTCACAGCCAGGATTGTGTAAGCTACCTTCCTGGTTAACCTGTAATGAGATACGAAATAATATTGTCGTTGCACAAGACCAAGGAACGTGAGCACATGTTGGTTGGTGAGGGCGGGAAGGGGGAGTCCCAACGTTCGAAGATTGTGGTCTGTTGGTTTTGTACTCGCGTCATAATCTCAAACCCTGAGTTGCGATCCCTCCAGAGTCTCAAGGTAGTTTTAGAATGAAATTTTTGACGCATTTTAAAACGCTGATACAGTGTTCTGGGCTTTGGAGAGTAACAGCACCATCTCTACAGACAGAACTGTTATAAAAGAGTTTTCTTTTTATAAAGAAACCCCCCAAAAAGCTGAGACAGAACTGTTAAAGAGGGGTTTATTTAAAAAAATTTTTAAACAAGAAATCTCTAAAGACAAAGCTGCTATAAAAGAGTATTCTTTAAAACGCAGTTCAAAAAGGCTCTGAAGACAAAACTGTTTTAAGGGAGTTTTCTTTAGCAAACAAAATAAAAGAAAGCTCTTCGAACGTTGCTGTGTCGCCAGATAACACATAAATCAACATGATTCGACGTAGACGCTTTCAATTACTTGAAGTTGCATTAGAATCTGTCTTTGACGACCCTCTATTGTCGAGTAGAAAAGTGGTCATTTTAGAAAGGTGGATCTCTGGGACAATGTTATAATGATACAGAAAAAATGCAAGGGGGCGGGGGAGGTGAGAAGAGAACTGGCCGTTGTTTGAACAGGTTATTGTCTTGGATATTTGGTCGCAAGAGTAGGCTCAACTGTTGGTTATATCAAATTTTTTGTCTTTTTTGTTAGAAAGGGAAAAACAACGCCAAAGAGAGAAGGTGAGGGAAAGACAGGAAGGCAGGCAGGTATATGAACAGAGAGACAATCAGACAGACAGACAGACAGATAGACAGACAGACAGACAGACAGACAGACAGACAGACAGACAGACAGACAGACAGACTGACTGACTGACTGACTGACTGACAGACAGACAGACGGGCAGGCAGATAGGCAAACATGAACTGTCAGAAAGGCATGCAGACAGACAGAGATAGATGGACGGACAAAAAGGAAGAAAATGAGATACAAAGAAGTACTGTACAATTCTGAAGAAACGAATCATCAACGCTCAAAAGTGTGATGGGGACTTACTCCTTATTGTCTCATGGATGTATAGTGGGTTTTTTTGTTTTGTTTCATTAACAATTTTTTAAAAATTTTTTTTTTTTGGGGGGGGGGGGGTCCAACCAAACTTTTGTCTATAATCAGCTTATGACCACCAAAGGCTAGATTTAAAAAAACAACAATACAAAAAGCAGCCAAATTTTAAACCAAACTGATAATATATTTGTAGCATTGTAATAATTTTTTGCCTCGTTTATATATTGTTCCTCCTCCCACTTTAATTGCCCTGTCAAACAAGTCAGCCTTTGTGTCTGGTCATAGGTCCTTGAGCTATTCATTTGCGAGACTTGTGAATATTGAATAGTATTTAATGCCTCTTGGAGGGGCGTTTCATGTAATTCTTGCTAGCTCTCATAATTTAGTTAAACAAAAGTTTCAAGGCGCTTTCAACTGCATAAGGTCATCTGAGCGCGCGTTAGTTCTCTAAAGCAAAATATGTAAGTAAGTAAGTGCTTGTTCAGTGTTTAAGTCCTTTGGCCCACATAAGAAAAAACACTCATTTCACCGAAGATGCTTCCATGACAACAGCATAAACCATTTAAGGACATACACCTATATACAACTCTTGTTAGCTATGTAAAGTAAAGCCCGAAACAGCCTTTAGAAAGTCTTCTTTCAATCGTTATAATGTCCTTGGCCACCATCTTTTCCTTTTCCGCTTGCAGGATCAGCGTAGGCGGCTCTGACAACTACTGTGGCAGCCAGGGCTGTAAGGGTGTGGTGGACTCGGGGACCTCACTCATGACCGGCCCTACTGCACAAATCTCAGAGATCAACAAGAAGATTGGCGCCACACCAGGACCAAGTGGTGTGGTCAGTGCTTTCCTTTCTCCTTTATTATTATGCTCTATTGTCTTTTCTTTGTTGTTGTTAGTATTTTTGTTGCTGTTGCTGTTGTTGTTGTTGTTGTTGCT
This sequence comes from Aplysia californica, assembly GCF_000002075.1. Classification (NCBI taxonomy): domain Eukaryota; kingdom Metazoa; phylum Mollusca; class Gastropoda; order Aplysiida; family Aplysiidae; genus Aplysia; species Aplysia californica. The sequence continues at coordinate 911,150 of NW_004797419.1, forward strand.
GTTGCTGTTGCTGTTGCTGTTGCTGTTGTTGTTGTTGTTGTTGTTGTTGTTGTTGTTGTTGTTGTTGTTGTTAGTATTGTTGTTGCTGTTGTTCTTGTTTTTAGTATTGTTGTTGTTGCTGCTGTTATTGTTGTTGTTATT
>NW_004797419.1:912746-915182 GCF_000002075.1 Aplysia californica
TTCTTCTTCTTCTTCTTCTTCTTCTTCTTCTTCTTCTTCTTCTTCTTCTTCTTTTTCTGATCACTGTCTCCTGTTCTAAGTACAACATGTTTTATCACAATAAAGATATTGATGACAGTTTTTGGGACTATGAACATTTTCCTCGAGATTAGAAGCCATTGAAAGATACAACGACCACATAGGTAGCCTCTTGTCGTATGATATCTCTCGGAAACAATATTTGACAGGATAGTGGCGTTTCTAATCGTGAATTTTGTCGCAGTGTTAGTGGGGGGGGGCGTGTTGTCCTGTATTCCACAGTACATGAATCTCTTTCTTACATCGTTGGTGTTTAATACGATCAAATTCATCTGCGACTGATCAGTTAAGATGTCGAAAAGTCTGATAAATTGAACCTCACCAGCGCTTAGTTTCCTTCTTGTGAACACAATAATAACAACGAGGCGTGGGCATTTACCATCTACTAGATGCTAATTAATCATATCGAAGGTGGGCACACAATTTCATGGTTTATTTGATTGCTTTGTTTTACTTTATGCTATATTAATCATTCAGTTGTTGTTGTTTTTTATTATTAAGATTTAATTTCAAGGAGGTTCAGAGGCTTGACAAATCCTAAATAATAGGATGAATTGTTTCATAATGTTGGGTGGGTTTTTTTTTTTGGTGTTATTGAATGACGACTAAGTCCCGTAATAAGTGACGGCATGTAAATGCGCATATTTACTACTTTGTGTTGTTGACTTTTGTCTCTTCACCTGTCGAAATATCGAGGCGTACTCATAGATACCTAGAACTCAATTTTTACCATTTTGGACTAGGGCACAGTCTTGTTCGAAAGTCTTCAATTACTGTTGTCTTCATATTATTTTTCTCCTACAGGTGACTATTTTCGGGCAGACCCAGTGCATATCTGGCTTCATGGGCTTGGATGTTCCCGCTCCTGCCGGACCCCTGTGGATCATGGGCGATATCTTCATTGGCAGTTTTTACACTATCTTCGACATGGAGAAAAACAGAGTCGGATTTGCTGAGGCTAGAAGGCCCAATTAAATGCGTTTTAAAGAGAGGCAAAAATTTCAGAATGCTGTTTTTGTAACTGTACATCGTATATATCATCAGTCCACAGACATAAGCATGAATAAATAATTTATTTAGATTAGCCGTATTTGATCCTTTCTGTAAACTTCTCGTGAACACTTTGTTACAATAAAATCACAGTTCATTTCAATAATTTGGAGTGCTTGCAATAGGTACTATCTAACCTTCTTCTCTCTTTGCCTTCCCCTATTAGTTCTCAGGGATTGTTGAAAGTTGATTATTCAATTTGCAGTGTAACTGATTTGTTTATCTTCAGGCAGCCACATCCCAATTTCGAAGGTACTAACTAGAGTATTTTCAGTTTTGGTAGGAATTGATAAATAATTTTTCCAAGGTGACGGCCGAAGCCTACTCTTATCGATTTTCGACCAACCAAGGGATCCTTAAAGTGCGCTACTTGCACACGGAACTTCCTAGATTTTTTCGCCCTTGTCCGAGAAGGCTAGGTGCTCGATCTTACCTACCCATAGATCAGGGGTGTGGCTGAAAGCCAGCAGTAAAAAGAAGCCAGGAGTAGCAGTAGAAACAGTCAGGATTAAAGGAGAGAGGAACCCAAGTGAGGCCGAGAGAAGTGGACACGAAATTTCATGACTGAACAAAAATAAGAGTATAGACAAGGATGTCAAAGGAGACAATTTCAGAGAAGAACAATTTTCGTTGCTGTCTGGCTTAACCCGAGACCTTTTGAAACCCCGGCGCACACCGTATCTTTTGACCACGAGAGCCCCTTACGAGCTCACCGAATCTGAACTGACCTCTCAGGAAACAATCAGAAGCAAAATATAGTTTAGTTTTTATTAGACTCGTTTTCCTGAATAGTCAACGTCTGATCTGTAATTTTATCCGAGGTACAGAGGCTGAATAAATTCCACCGCCACTTTTAAAATAATGAAATTATTTCCTATTATGGTGTGTCTTGTTTAATTGAATAATGGCCTAATCTTGTTTAGAAATAAAGTACGTAGCATGTGTATATTTTCTGCATTGCATTGTTGATTTTTATTTTATCCTAGCTCTGTCTCGACCCGCCCCGCCTCCTCCCACCTCTGGTCACACTTACATACACACATACACACATACACACACGCACACACGCGCACACACACACACACACACACACACACACACACACACATGCTTGCGAACGCGTATACAGTGAGGCACAAAAGAACATAAAATGTGTAAAAATACTATAGGGTTTGTAGAAAGTATATTAAAATGTGATTTATTATTTCAATAAAGCTTTGGTTATTCTTGGACCAAAAGAAAGAGCGGAATGGATATTATTTAAAACAGGCTGAACACCAATGACAAAATGAGCTATTATACTGTCAT
>NW_004797419.1:915805-920689 GCF_000002075.1 Aplysia californica
GTCTGTCTGTCTGTCTGTCTGTCTGTCTGTCTGTCTGTCTGTCTGTCTGTCTGTCTGTCTGTCTGTCTGTCTGTCTGTCTTTTTGTAGAATCATAATATAAAAAAGAACCAAAGGGGACCATGAAAAGTGGTCGTTTGTACAGCTGATTGTCTTGAACAGGTGGTCGTTACAGCAGATTTAATATATTATTTGTCACGGACCGGACTTTTACATCAGTCATATATCTGCATTTTATTTTCAGATAAAAGAGCGCATTTGCATTTTCGTATTATGTGTTTATATATTATAAATTAATTGTTAGTATTAGTGTAAAAATATTAGTGTATATATATATATATATATAAAAGTCGAATCTAAAATTTGCTACTTTTCAGGAGACGAAAAAAACTTTCATTTCCAAACGGTTAGAGATACCGGTGTCATTTTTTGCATGTGAGCATCAAAGTACAGTCACGCTCGTACTTCTAATGAGCTTGTGGCTGCCTAGGCCACTTTCATGTAATGATGAGTTACGTTTAACTGCAAATCGAAACTTGCATGCAAACTGTAGCAACACTAGTTACGACAGTCAGATGTTGAAAACAATGTGTCGTATCTTGAGTTACGACTCTTCGGAATCCAAATTTCAACAGACAGGGGTATCGCAACTCCATATACGACAGTTTGGTTGCAAAAATCTCAGTATATTTCACTTACTTACAAGTACTTACTACTTTTAGGAATAAAAATAAACACACTACAAAGGTGCAATAGCTTTATTTTAGCACTTTACCAGAGTTGAAACATACAAATTAGGGTGATGTTTTCACCTCAATAATCAGTAGGAGCTGATAATTGAAAATTCAAGAACAAACTCAACATGCTCAATGCCTGGTTCTGGAATCAATATAGATTAAGAAAACATACAAGCATTAATTTATTCATGATCGGTTCCCAGCATGCAAGTGCCTTTCAATGACTCGTCTCACAACATTCATTCAATGTATTTATATTTCTTGAGAACAAAAATACGAGGACAAAATTTCTATACACCTAAGAGAGAACAACTAACAAACGGGCCTTTTTTTTAACGGAAAATCAAAATGCAGAGGGATGCATGCCGCTCTGCAGTTGAACAGTTACAAATGATTAATGGTATGGGTCATTTAAAAACATGAAGATGATTAGGCTTGAACGTAATTAAACCGTACAAGTTGTTTCCAAAGCTGTTTATGTCAAGGGCGCACAAGACCCTTCAATTCAGATCCCTTATACTTGGAATGACGCTTCATCAGAGTATAAACAAACACACTAGGGTGATGCTTCCACGTCAATAAGATTTCATTAAAAATAACAGAAAATTGAAAATTCGACAAGAAGTAAAACTCAAATTCTGAACGCCAGGCTCCTGAACCAGTATAGAATATTATAAAAGCATGTATGCATGAACTTATTTATGATAGATTCTACCCCAAGTGGGTCGGAGGGATATAAATAGACCCACTGCTTCGTCTGCAGGAGGTGTAACCCCTTGAAAGACGAGGTGTCGCACACGGACCCTAACCCTCTGAGATCCGGATGCGACACCGACTTTGGTGTATCTTCCTGTTCGCCTTCCTTCTTTTTTTCTTCTTTATCTTTTCTCACACCGCTGACCTCACCCAGAGAGGTCACCCATCCCACAGAGTGGGCGCCTTGTTGACCGTGAGGTGCGACCCGCGTGGAGGGAAACCAGGTACCTGGCGGTTGACATGAGATTAGTCTACGGACTGTCCCTCGCCAACACACCTCTTTGGCCCAGGTTTTCCTCTTAGACAGGAGGGTGGCACGTCCCATGCCTCTCAATTGGTTGGGAGTTGAAACTCCTTCAAGCCCAGGGTCAATCTTGACGGGAGGGTCTTGTGCATTCTCGTGGAGACTATTGCACCAGGGTAGCCATGGCACAGATCTGGTCATGCGAGCTATGTGTCCCCTTGTTGGGCTCGATGGCGGGTGGGGAGCCCGGAGTTGAACCAATAAAAACACTTACATAGAACCTTCTTCAAATAAAAACCCTTCCCCAACTGCCAACGTTATTAAAAAGTCTCTGCTCGCGGAAGCGGGTCGGGTGCGGCCGCCGAGCCGAGCAAACCTACCTCAAACGGAAAAAGGACCTTTACGGCAGCCTCTGCCCTCCCCCCTCTCAGGGAGCTTCCGCGGCAGCCGTACGTGACCATCTGCAGCACCGATGTGCAAAAAAAGATCACAGATCTTAACCATTTTAAAACAGGAGATTCACCACTACGACAGGTTCTGGGATACATTCCTACGAATGTCGAGAAACTGTCCACTGATGTTCTCCTCATCAAGTGCGCATCGGATAAAGAACTGGCCGGACTTGACACGATCACGACCTTCGGTGGTGTTCCTTATGTATCCGAGCGACACCAGAAGTTTAACCAATCGAAGGGTATGGTCCGCAGCCATGAGCTGAAGAGCTGCTCAAACCAAGAAATCGTGGATAACTGCGCGAGTGTGGTCGAAGCCCGCCGGATTACTCTTCGGCGGAGGGAGACCACATTTGAAACGAATACGATAATTCTAACTTTCAATTCGTGTCGCCCTCCAGCCACTGTTCGGGCCTCGTACTTGGTCTTGGATGTGCGACCTTATGTGCCAAACTCTCTGCGCTGCTTTCAGTGTCAGAAATTTGGCCATTGCGCGATAACAACGTGCAGCAGTATGTCCTCGCTGCGGCAAGACTGGGCATCCTGAGAAGGAATGCAAGGCTAGTCCTTGCTGCCAAATTGACAAGGCCAGCACACAGCCTTCAGCAAGGATTGCCCGACTTGGATCCAAGAACGCGCAATCCAAGAATGCAAAGCGCAAAATGGCTGCTCTTTTCAAAAAGCCCGCAAAGCTGTCTGCACGCCTTTTATGACACCTGTCCCTGGCCGGTCATATGCGAGCGTACTCCGGTCAATCACGAGGTCGCCAGTGCTTCCACTATCGACCACCCAGAACCCGCGGTCAACAAGCGACTTGCTGCACTGAGACCCAAAAAGGTTCTTCCTACCCCTGTTGTACCTACCTTTCAGGTGCCACTGACAAATCGCTATGGGGTTCTGAGGGAGGATGGGGTGGACTCTTCCTCCACCCCCTCTTCTCCCCTCCCCCCCCCGTTCTCCCCGTGCCCCCTCTTATATCCCTTCTTCTTTTTCTTCTTCTTCCACCTCATACTTCATCCCTCAGATGGAAAGTGAGGTGTCCCCTTCCCCCTCTTCCCAGCCCCCTCCGTATGCTCCACCACCCCCCAACCCTCCAGAAGACATCCCCCTACCCCACCAACCAATGGAAGAGGACAGCTCCGACACCCCTCCCCGGACTGACCCCGGGAAAGGCGGAGACCGTCGCTCCTCCAAATCCCCCACTAGACCGCCGTCCAATCCAGGGCGGCAATCAAGAAACCACTCTGCCTTCCCCGCAAGGATGAGTCACAGTATTACTCCGAAGCTGGAGCCTTTGTGCTCCCCCCCAAAAAAAGACATAATGGCAGTCCTGCAGTGGAATGCCGGCGGAATCCGACCTTCCATTGCCGACTTGCAACACCTACAGGCCACACTGTGTTCACTTTTGACCTGTACACAAGAAACAAAATTCGTCCCGCCTTCAACCATAGACTTAAGAGGATTTACTGCATATCGTCACATTCAACCGGAGAACCAGATTGCTTCCGGTGGAACCACCATCTACACCGACAACAACACACTCCACAGACAAATACATCTTAGGGCAACCCTCCAGGCTATTGCCGTACGGGTCACCCTGCACAGACCAATCACGATCTGCTCAGTCTATATCCCACCAAATGACCGCCTCAAAATAACCCAACTAAATAACTTAAAGGTCCAGCTTCCAAAACCCTTTATTTTGCTAGGTGACTTTAACTTCAACGCCCACAGCCCCCTTTGGGGAGACAAACCCACAGACCAGAAAGGAAAAAGGATAGAAGATTTTTAAATTCCAAAATAGCATCTGCCTCTTAAATGATAGGTCCCCAACTTACAGAAACGGATCCACTTTCGGCACTTCATCCCTTGATCTCACCTTTTGTACCCCTGTGACCTAGTACCAGATTTTGAGTGGTCTGTGCTGGATGAACGTAAAGACCATTTCTTAATTCTTCTAAAAAAAACAACACCAATAGCCTCCAAACGACCCGATTTCAGAACGCATCAACTTCAAAACAGCACACTGGGACAGGTTCGCATCTGAGTGTTCCCAGATTCTGAATCCCACTTTGGACCTCATCTACAAAAAATTCCACGAGAAGCTTCTAGAAATATGCCACAAACACATACCAAAAACAAAAACAAAACACCCGAAGAACAAGATCTGGTTCTTTCAGGACTATGATGATGCAGTAAAGAAAAAGAAGGCAGCATGTCGAAAAGCCGTCGACAACAACCGCTAAAAAGTTTTAGGAAGACGCACAGACACCATCCGGAACACCCAGAGGCCGGAAGGAACCACAGCTGAAACACGGGTAAACATCGAAAACACAATAGCTACATCTCTCGCCAAAAACTCATCCCAAGCAAACTACAACTGTAATGTTAGTATACACACCGGGTGTAGTGTCTGACTTTTTATGTTGATCCTCGAAGTGAGTAACATTAACCAAAAACCCATGGCATACGGTGCGCTTACGTCCCGTGATTAAAAAAGAGTAAGGTACAATACGATGACTATCGTGACACAACACCACCTCTTTCAAAACATCAAAACTAACAGAGAACAACTACACCTAAACTTCCACTCAAACAATACTGAAACCTACAATGCAGACTTCACATTAGACGAACTAACATCGTGCATCTCGGACCTGGGCAATACAGCCCCGGGTCTGGATAACATCAACAACC
>NW_004797419.1:920825-922062 GCF_000002075.1 Aplysia californica
CTCGCCACTGTCATTCCAATACTCAAACCAAACAAAGACCACACATACCCATCCAATGACAGACCAATAGCACTAACGAGCTGTCTGTGCAAATTTATAGAAAATAGATCCACAAGCGACTCATGTGGTTTCTGGAGACAACAGGTTCACTGAGCGGTCTCCAGTGCGGATTCAGGAAAACTCGATCAACTCTGGATCACCTGGTCCGCCTGGAGACCTTTGTATGCGAGACGTTTGCCGAAGGAGACCACGTGATCTCCATCTTTTTCGACCTAGAAAAAGCCTTCGACACAACCTGTAAGTATGGCATTCTCAGAGACCTGCACGCTCTCAGCATACGCGTTCACCTTCCTGCCTTCATTGGCAATTTCCTGAAGAACTGTTCCTTCCAGGTTCGTGTCGGATCCTCCCGTTCAGACCCCCACCTACATGAGGAAGGTGTCCCCCAGGAGAGTATCTTTTCTCCTCTCCAGTATGAATCAAAAGATATTCCATCGTAAAACCCCCCAAAATAGCATAAACAGCTCGTTATACGTTGACGACTTCTTGATATGCTGCCGTTAGAAAAATCTTCAACTAAGATCTGTGGAAAGGCCGCTGAAAACGCAACTGCACAAACTTGAAAAGTGGGCAAACAATAACGGTTTCAAGTATTCTCCGTCAAAGACGGTTACAGTACACTTCTGCCCTTCAGGCAGACGTGTACTGCAGCCGGATTTGACACTATACGAGGAAAGGATTCCCGTCCAGGATCAGGCTCGGTTCCTTGGCGATATATTCGACAAAAAACCCACATTCACCTGACTAACCCTTTACTACCCACGAAATGAATTAATTCCTGAGAAACAGAATCTATTGCAAAAATTGAGTGGGACAGACACAAGAGTGAAACGCTGACAGTAGTAGTTACGACATAGAAATCGTCCGGTTCGGATGGACAATTGGAAACCAACCTGTCGTATGTCATTGTTACGATATATGCGACACCGAGGTTTGACACCAAAGCATCATAACTAGACTTACTACAGTTTGGAGGCAATTTTTTTTGCCAAACTCAAGATACGACTAAAAAACTCTGCGCCATAGCTACCTCAATATTAAAGCTATAGATACACCGTTTTAACACAAGGTGGGCGTCGTTTTGTTCTTTAACATATTTATTTTTCAAAAAAGTCCTATTTTGAGTTACGATTGATTGGAATCGTACCCTCGATATAATGTGTGTGTGGGTGTGTGT
>NW_004797419.1:922276-924623 GCF_000002075.1 Aplysia californica
ATAGATAGATAGATAGATAGATAGATAGATAGATAGATAGATAGATAGATAGATAATGAGGTGCAAAAAAACCGCTAATATTTTAATGTAATCGCCCAATGCTGAGTTCATAGTTGTGTGATATGAACTCATATCACTCAACACTTTCCTCGAGCGTCTTGATTGGGCATTTTGAGCATCGCAAAGATGTCATTGGCTGCGTAAGCAATACACAACTCGCGAGTCATCACTCACCACTAGGACACACTTGCAACTTGTTTTCAGTGGTGAGTTTATGCTCACTCAGTCCTGGGCGTATGCCTGTAAAATCCGCGCCTCATAATGTTGCATTCATATCCAAATTGACGAGCTACAGACATGCCAAGGTTTTCAAGGGAAAACTGAGAAAGAGCTGTCGGACGACTGGCGGCCGGTGAGTCGGTGGAACAGGTGTCCCAAGTTTTTGGTGTCCACCCAAGCACCATCCATCACCTTCGAAACCGATTACAAGCGACAGCGACCGCAGCAGATCGACCTAGAAGCGGAAGACCAAGGGTGACAACTCCGGCCCATGATAGTGTCATCGTTCGTCGGCACCGCCGCGATCCGTTTCTGTTGGCTGTAGAAACTGCCAGAACAACCATGGGAATGACTGGAAGCCAACTTAACCGCTAGACTGTGTCACTGAGGTTAGTGACTGCTGGTCTTCACTGCATGTGTCTGTACCAGGGAGCTGTCCTAACACCAAGGCACCCACAGAAACGGCTACAGTGGGCTCAGGCACATATCAATTGGCGGAACGCACAGTGGATGAGAGTCCCTTTCAGTGATGAAAGCAGGTTCTGCGTCAATCCAGCGAATGGCCGTGTCCGTGTGTGGCGTAGTTGTTGTTGTTGTTGCTGTTATCGATCCAGCAACAGCTGGGCTCTCGCCCTTCTGTCCAATGCCATGTAGTGATAAGTGCAGGTTTGCTGCAGTTGCTGTAATGTTCCATAGAGTGTGTTGTCAATGTTAGGTCTCGGAGGGAGAAGGGTAGCTCTGATGTCATTTAGGGCTGTGCAGTGGAACAGGTGATGATCCACAGTCTAATATGCATAATCACACAAGGGAAACATTGGGGGAAGTTCCGGGTTTATTCTGTTCAGGTGGAAGTTGAGCTGTATAATTATGTTCTGTTCGTAGGCGAAAGATCGTGGGTGTGTGGCGTTAAGGCACGACTTGCTATGACTATGACGACCACAACATTCTGGAGCGTGACCCCTGGGGAGGCGAGAGCGTGATGATATGGGGAATCATGGCGTTGAATCATAGAGTGGGACCCGTCATCTTCCAGAACATTGGTCCAGGACGTGGAAACGGCGTCCCGGCTCAGCGCTACATTGCACAAGTACCTCATGTGGTGCCCTTTCTACAGAGGCATCCTTACTTCCTGTATCAACAAGACAACGCATGACCACATACCGCACGTGCTACCCAGAACCTCTTGGCGCAGAACAATGTCAATTTATTGGCACACCCACCTTGCTCACCCGACTTGAACCCTATTGAACATTTGTTGGACGTGATTTCTAAGACAGCTTAACCAGATGCAGCCACGGCCTCGAACAGTAGCCCAGTTTACAGCAGCCATCATCCAGGTCTTCGGTGGCCAGTCCAACCCTTTGATTAACTCTCTGAACAGAAGATGCCTCACTGTAATCGCTGCACGTGGAGGCCATTCGCGTAACAAAGTTTGCTCACCAAGGTCAAGGTCAACGTGAGCTCAGATGAATGTGTTGGATCCTCAGTTCATGTAAGCTATGTCACTCAAGAAGTGTGCAAAGTTTCAGTTAATAAACACAACAAATAACTTGAAACCTATGTGTTGTATTTCGTCAATCATTGCGTTGTAATAAAAATTCGCGGTTTTTTTGCACCACAGTATATATATATATATATATATATATATATATATATATATATATATATATATATATGTGTGTGTGTGTGTATGTGTGTATGTGTGTGTGTGTGTGTGTGTGTGTGTGTGTGTGTGTGGTGGAATCAGGCTCTTGTCAATTTTTGGGCATGTAGAGTTATTGGTATCATCTTAAAGCTGGTTCACTTGTCTTTATTTGGATGATAATAATATCCATTTATCTTGAATACATGTAGAGATATTTGCGAATGAAGGAGGTGGGGTCACCTGTTTTCAGAGGTAAAATTAGTGAGAAAATGGTTGCCAAAGAGTAGTTATTTCCTTAGCTTAAGAATCCAGGTCAACTGAAAAATGACAATTTTTTAAATCAACGTTTTTCAGAAAAATCCACACAGAAATGAGTTCTTTAATGGGCATGAAAGGTGTTGAGCCAAAAAACAAAAATTTGAT
>NW_004797419.1:924888-926574 GCF_000002075.1 Aplysia californica
ATATACATAAAACATTTTTCTTATGTGTTTAAACTAATAATACTAAATATTAATTTTACAATCCAAAATGCAGCACATGTTTTGCTTTTGTTGTTACTACTAAACGCATAGACATTAATTGATAGAAATGGGCAGGGTTAAAAAGGGGGGAAAAGCGCACTACTCTATCGCTGAAGTTGCCTTAGAAACAACTACGCGTTCTTAATAAATGTGTTGAGTCTTTTTTAAACACATTATGTCGGCGCTAATGCAGTTCTTGCTTTGTAATTCTATATTCTCTCGTTTGAACTAGATTTAGGAAGCAAATTGCGACCAGTCCGTTGCAATCTCACGATTACTGCTTGAGTTACAGGCAAAGCTCGACACCACCTACAGGATAAAACCTACTATAATGCTTTCCTCACGCGCCGCTTGATTGTTCGACCTCACACTCTATAAAAGAAAGCTGTGGAGAGAAACGAGACACTCATAGACTGGTTTTTCAGCCAGGTAAACTGCTGTCATGCTTCTGAGGCAGGATCATACACATGTCTGGATAACTGTCTGTATTGGTAAGAACTAATCATTTTTCTTTTTATTAACTGTAGTAATTTAATGTCCTCTAAAATATACAGAGAGGCTTGAATAGTTGAAAACATCGAATGCTCAGACGTAAAAAGAGAAAGTAGATGGCGGCGAAGTTTTATTATATTATAATACTAGAGTCACAATATCGTCATGTTGAACGTTTGAATATTTTCAGTAGAGTCACATTATTGTCACATGAAAAAAGGGAAACTGCCCTGGGTGATTCAAAGTGGGCAAGAAATACACTGACAATAAATACGGAAATTGTGAACCACATTGATGCCAGAGATCTCTGCAATTTACCCCATTGGCGCCATCAAGTCATACGGAATTTGTAATGTACACAATAATGATATATGGGAACTTTACTTTTCACTTTTTCCTTCCTCTGGTATCCTTAGGATGTCGAGGGGAGGTGCAAGTTTCGGTCCTGTTCTAGGTGTGTAGCGTCTGTGACAGATATGTTATGTTGTTCCAGGTCTTTCTTGGTCTGCCTCTTGATTTAAAGCCGGATTCTCGGGTGCTGTAAGCTCTTGCCGCTAGTTGTTTCAGGGGCATTCTGGTTAGATGTCCAAACCATTTGACTCTTTGACGCTCTATGAATTTTATTACTGGTGATATTTCAGTTTGTAGACGTATGGTTTCGTTTCTTATGCGGTCTCTTCTGGTGACGTTGATGGGTGTTTTTTTGCGGATACACCTCATTTCGCATGCATTGATTTTTCTTTCTTGTGCCTTGTTTAGAGGCCATGTTTGGCACTGGCATGTTAATGTTGGTTTGAAGATGCTGTTGATGAGCTGGAATTTCACTTCGGTTGGGATGTTCTTGTGACTGAGCAGGGGTGCTAGCTGGCATTTGTCTTCATAGTTCTTGTTTCTATTTCTTTGTCCATACGGCCATCTTGTGTGAAGATGCTGCCCAAATATTTAGATTCCTTTACTTGTTGGAGCTGTGTCAACCGATAAGAATGTTGAGTTTCCCTGGGTTTCTGTTGACCTTCATAACTTCTGTTTTTGCGATGGAGATTTTCAGGTTCAGGTGTTTACATTCCCCGTTTAGTTTTGTGGTGTGTTTTTGTAATTCCTCTTCATCTGTATTTAATATACAGTATCCCCCCC
>NW_004797419.1:930239-932306 GCF_000002075.1 Aplysia californica
CCCCCCCGACAATTGAGCTCCTTCAAGTATTACCTTTGGAGGCTTTTGAAGGGCAGAGGGTAGGGAAACAACCCATAAGGAAAACCCCCCCAGTTAAAACTAAGTTTTGGCCAGGTCGTCAAAAGAATCGACCCAAAAACATGCCACATGGTTATTCAAAATTTCCAGTGGCGTATAAGAGCTTGTGTGGAAAGCAAATGGTCTACTTCTGGAGATTCAAAAATTGGAGACCTTTCTTTGAGATAGTAAGCAAGATCAATTTTGTATTAATTTGTTCTTCAATTCGCAAATAGTGACTACTTGAAAGAGTACAATAATAATGGATGATTTTTTAAAATTGCACAGATTTGCGTTTCTGTCAATTTTAGGTTGAAATGTTAAAATGTTGATCTTTTTCGAACGAATGGATTGATTTTATTCATATTGACAAATGCAGGGTCCTCATAGTTGAATTTTATTTCACCAAAATTTTATTAAAATTCTTTCAAAGATAAGCGAGTTACTGCCTTTTTCTAGACACCCGGGAAAACTCATAGGATTTGTCTACTGGATTATGTTTCAGCTGTTGAGACTACCCCGACTGTCACTCTTCCAAAAGACAAATCCCAGCTGGCGATCTTCGGATCTGTAGTCACTCTAACATGTTCTAGTGATCAGCGTCATTTTGATTTTGTGTGGTATCGGAATGGTGAACCTATTCCGGGAGAAGCCTCTTCGACCTACAGCTTCAAAGCTTCGACTGACACAATGGGGAATTTCAGGTGAGCTAGATCGACTGACACAGTGGGAAATACGTAAGTTTATTCAGTGTTAAAGGCCATTGCTCCACATCACATCATATAAAACACTCATTTATTAAATAAAGTTTCCATAAAGAAAAAGTACAGGTTGTGCACATATCTCTTATCACGGGTCAAGCATTGCATTGTTTCTCTCACTGGGACGAGTCAGGCATGGGGTAAATTCCAATTTTCTTTGATGGACAAAGTATGGAGTGAAATTCATCTTCAATTTCGTGAGTTACCTCGCTCCCATAAGGGTGAACTTATTCATTTCCACCAATAGAAGTTGTTATTTAATGGAAGAGTAAGCGTTTTTTACAAGGCTATGACTCGTCTGTTCCAATACCGTGAGAGGTTGGTGATATATACTCAGCTGTTTCTTGAAAAGGAATTGTAATTGCGAATAAATTATACTTTCGACAGACTTTTTCCTCTATGTTCAGCACAGAATGATCGACACGCCTACTTTTTACTTCACTGAGAAATAATATTGTACTTCCAACACTTTGAGAAAACCAGGCATATCCAAAACCCAGAGACAGTGGGTGATTTCAGGTGAGATCAGCATGCGCTCATTGGGGTTGAGTTTCAAAGAGGTAACTTTTTTTTTTTTATATCGAGCAATTCCTACTAATCGGCATATTGAATAATTATATACCTTATATGAGATCTTCAGCCCGGCGGACATTTTCGTCTTTTTCACGGACTTTCGACAAAACCGCGAAAACCTCCTCCCCGCGAAAATCACGCACTAGTGCATTGTCATTCAGTGAGCTGAGATGAATCGCTTGAGTCACCTACAAGCTTTGTGTCCTCCATCTGCTATGTGCTACTATTGCTAGTTCTGGGGATCGCATGGGTACTACATATTAATAGAGACCATAGTCATTCGAAAACCCACAAACCCACAACACCATTAAAAATGAATGTAAAGAGAATATTTTTGTCACACGAGTGTCCATAGCACGAAATTTCTTTATCTGACCCTCGAAATATTCTTCACCCGAATTTTTCTAAAAAATGATTTTTTTGTGATGAACAAACTCCCCGCAAAAAAGTACTCATCATAGTATTATACCCTGTCTTTTACCTAAAGAGAAAAATACTGCCCAGTATATTGTAACTGTTGCGCCTAGATAAGATCCCGAAGCTGTTTTCAGCTGGACGTGACTACATAAGTAAAGGTCAGGGCTCTGGGGGTGTGTGTGCGTGTGTGTGTGTGTGTGTGTGTGTGTGTGTGTGTGTGTCTGCATTTGTTTGTGTGCGTGTGTGCTGGTGTGTGTGT
>NW_004797419.1:933853-936228 GCF_000002075.1 Aplysia californica
TCTCTCTCTCTCTCTCTCTCTCTCTCTCAACCTCGCTTATGCGTGTGTGTTTTATAATGATAAGTGCGCAGGCGCGGTTCGTCCATAGAGCACGGTCGTGCAGTGCCGCCCAAAATTTCTGAATGTTCTATTACGTAAAACACCCACAATAATAAAATAAAAGAAGCCGGAAACAAACACAAGTCAAATATTATATCAAAACAAAGGTCCTTACTGGCGCCATAACTGTCATTTCTATGTCTATAGCGCCGTAAAACATTTACTATGCCATGCCACGCACTTTAGCTAAACAGAAAAGGATATTCAACAGTGTAACCTGACCTATAAATCGCTCTTGGGGATAACCCAGGCGATGCCGACACTCGTAGCGAGTTTGGCGGTACATTAGTATTAATAAGCCGGCACATTTCAAATGTGCTCCTACCGAACACTGCGGAAACATAGCCCACAGTAGTCTGTCTAAAAATAAACGCGACACACCCTACGCTATTCTGTGTCAATAGTATGTGAGCCCCGGAGCAATCCAGCGGAGTGCTCAAGTGAATTGTGATTGGTTCGTTGCTTGTCTTGCCACTATTTTAAGTGACTCTGTAGCCGTGAACCTGAGGGAGGTATGAGCTGTGCCTTTGAATGGTTTTGTAATGGAGTTGTGAAAGTTACTACATGAACTTGACTGTTCAGTTCCAATACAGGAAGAACAAAATTGATGTTTAGCTAACAAACACATTTAGTACTAGAAATCAAAGTGACAAGTAAAAAGAATGAAAATAAAACCACGAGGCCCTCCCTCACCAACTCAAAGATCCTAAAATTATACACCGTCTCATTTACTATGCCCTTGACTATCTTCACCAAGCGATAGCATAATTATTATTGTGCACGCCCACATTTTAGCCCCACAAGCCGCCCCTGTATGTATGTATGTATGTATGTATGTATGTATGTATGTATGTATGTATGTATGTATGTATGTATGTATGTATGTATGTATGTATGTATGTATGTATGTATGTATGTATGTATGTATGTATGTATGTATGTATGTATGTATGGATGTATGTATGGATGTATGTATGTATGTATGTATCTATCTATCTATCTATCTATCTATCTATCTATCTATCTATCTATCTATCTATCTATCTATCTATCTATCTATCTATCTTTTGAAAAAGTGATGAATCCCGCAATCACAGGGTGTAGTCACAGAGTGTAGTCACAGAGTGTAGTCACAGCAAGCCACGTTGTAGGTATTGACCTCTGGCACGGGGGTGTGTTGCCCTCCTAGACAGTACCGAGTGTACGTCTCCGACTTCAGGACGCGTCCGAATTGCGCCAGGAACAGATTGGACTTAAACATGGTCAACGTCACGTTCAGAAGCCCTGGAAACTGGTTCAGTATTTTCCTGTTTCGGAAATATGAGAACAAGAAAAAGAATTAGAGATTTGTGTTGTCACAGTCGACCATGGGTAAAAGTAAAAGTACAATTTGATATTCTCTTTTTCATTACCAGGAAGTGTTCAAGTCAAAAAGAGAAAGTTTAACAGTAAAATCGGTAGTAAACTCATTTTGGGAGCTTTACCAACTCGAGCTGTTACACAAAAAGAGAACATTGTATTCTGACTAAAAATCTAGGTATAGTATAATATTTCTTTATACATATAAAAAATATAAATTAATACATTAAACGATTTGATCTCTCTTAAATCTGCTTTCGTCTCCACTTAAAGACCCCCCCCCCCCCCAACCCCAGCTCCTTTTTTTTTTGTTTTTGGTATGTGTCTTACGGCGCTCGCATCTGCATAAAGTTATAAGAGCGCGCGGGACTCATTTAACTTTTTCGGTTCGTAGGAAATATTGAATTTTGCCACGGTGGCGGCTGAAGCCTACTCTTATCGATTTTATACCACCAAGGGATCTTTAACGTTCACAACTTGTACACGGGCCTTCCGACATTTTTCGACCTTGTCCGAAAAGGCTTGGTGTAGATCTTTCCTACCCGAAAATCAGGGGTATGGCCGAAAGACAGCAGTAAGGAGCCAAGGAGTAGCATAGAAAGGCTGCAGAAAGAGTCAGGAGCCCAAAGTAGGGGCGGGGCAAAGGGAGTGAAGGGGGTGGGGGCAGAACGAGAGACAAAAGCAGACGGCAGATCATTGCTGGAGAGCAGGAAAGGAGGTGAAAGGAGACAATTTTAGAGAAGAAAATTAGTCGGTATCCACCCGGATTCGAACCCGGGATCTTTGAACGAGAGGCCAACAGCCTAACCTCTAGACCACGTGAGCCCCCCCCCCCCCCTCAAACCCCCAACCCCCTTTGCCCCTTCCTCTGGGCCTCTGGCTCTTTCTGCAACCTTCCCAAAGCAACTCCTTGGCTT
>NW_004797419.1:936390-946352 GCF_000002075.1 Aplysia californica
GTGTGTTTGTGTGTGTGTGTGTGTGTGTGTGTGTGTGAGAGTTTGTGTGTATTTGTTTGTTTTCCAAAGAGCTCTTTCGCTGCTGGAGATAAAGCCAACTCTATGTTTAGAAGAGATTTGGAACTTGTTAGCACCTTATGGTCTCTTGCAGCTGCCAAGTGGAAGCAGGTGTGATGACCTCTGGCATCAGTGACCTTCTGACGATTTCGCTTCTTGATGGTGAGTTCAGTATCTTTTTTTAAACTTCCATGTTTTTAATGGAGGTGTTTTTACACCCTCATCGACACAATTTAGATAGTTGGAGAAGCAGATTCCGACCTTGCCTGACAGGACCAACCCAGACTGAGAGGAATACAGCATCAAAACAGGAAGATCAAGATACTCAACAAAAATAATCACGCCCCTCGGGAATCGAATTTGGGTCTCCTGTGTACAACAGTTAAGAGCCTAATCGCATCACCAAAAACGCAAATTGTTTGGGTTTTTTTTACCTTTTTGTCAAAAGACAAGTATATCCATCTGCTTCTGCGTACATATCTTATCTTTGGCTTAACACAGACGATCCATGGACTGGCCTGTACATGGCAGAATGTGCAACGGCAGCTCACGACCGTGAAGGATGGAGGGCCATTGAACGTCAACCTCTGACTCAGAGATGACACATCCGGAGCCAGAGAGACGATCCACTTACTTTCATCCATGGTACCATAGTAAACTCCCCCCACCCCTCCAAACTCCCCCCACCCCACCCAGCGCCTTTCCTACTCCACATAATTTCACTGTTTCACCATCTTCCTTCTTAAGGGGATTCGCGGGAGGATCAATTTTGGGGGTTAAAATATCAAAATGGAGGTTTTACCGTTTGTTTGTTTTTTGTTTTTAAGTTGAATCATCCTACTTCACAATCAGATAAATAGAAATTCAAGGGTTTATTCTTTTTGTTTTCCAGATGCCACAAAAGTGGCGGCAAAAGTGAGAAGAGAGACGAAGACTGCGACCTTAGGATCCAAAGTATCATTGACATGTTACGATATACCTTTCGGAGCTACGTTTTCTTGGAAGGTAAGCACAAAGCCCTACATCAGGTGTCTGAAATTCACGGCCCTAGGGCCAGCTGAGACCCGCAGGGCGATATTTTGCGGCTTCTACTTGACATAAAAGATAAGTGGTAGTTACAGTTCAGCCCATATATGGTTGAGGTGTGAAAGAGGCTAGGAGCAAGAAAAGAAATCTTAGCCCCAAAGAACCGTTCATATTCCAAACTGATATCAAGAAAGATGGGGAAGAATAGATAAGTAATACTTTTTGTTCAGTACTTGAATTTCCTTAGTGGAATACATGTTGCAGCTCAAGCCTACACATACCTCTGGAAGCTCCCAGGTAATTAGAATTTGAGACTGATGAAGACGAGGGGAGGAGAAGGAGGAGAATAGAGTGGAGGAAGAGGAGGAGGAGGAGGAGGAGGAGGAGGAGGAGGAGGAGGAGGAGGAGGAGGAGGAGGAGGAGGAGGAGGAGGAGGAGGAGGAAGAGGAGGAGGTGGAGGAGGAGGAGGAGGAGAAGAAGAAGAAGAAGAAGAAGAAGAAGAAGAAGAAGAAGAAGAAGAAGAAGAAGAAGAAGAAGAAGAAGAAGAAGAAGAAGAAGAAGAAGAAGAAGAAGAAGAAGAAGGAGGAGGAGGAGGAGGAGGAGGAGGAGGAGGAGGAGGAGGAGGAGGAGGAGGAGGAGGAGGAGGAGGAAGAGGAGGAGGAGGAGGATGTGGAGGAAAGTAATTTATCTCTTTAGAAAAATTGACGACGGGTGTTCAAAACTTATGTTGTATAAGTCACACAACACGATACACTTGTTTGAGCATCAGATTTCACTAGAAAAGCGTCAGTAAAAGGCTGACGTTACTACAAATAACTCCATCAATTGGCGTTTATTCTGTCTGTCTATAGTGGCTTAAGTCGGCGGCAGAGATAAACTAGTAAATTTATAGTGATACATTTGACACTGGCTGCGTTGTCCCCCGGGGAAGACCGAAAGGTCACCAATCTTCTAGGGATGAACGCGCTCATGAATATCTAATCCCTGCAGACTGATTGAAAAGAGTGTACCCTTGGAAAACAGAAAGGTCCGGTTACACTTTGTACTTCTTTGACACTTTGCTGACGTGTGATTGTCTTGCTCAGAAGGAAAGAAAACGCTGGCCCAAATTAGTTATATGACCGGCATTGTAATCGCAGTCCGTCTCAGAATCAATATCCTCAAGAATGTTTTCGCATTGTTACCACAGGGTACCTTCTTCCTGTAATCGGCATGAATGGCAACTTTTGTTGGAAGTATCGCTTCTGTAATGGAGCGCGGTGATAACGTTATGAGCCGAAAATGGGTCCTCCAAAGATAGTGTCAGAACATTAAAGGCAGATTTGCGGCAACTAAGTATTGTGTACAAAAACCAGACTTGGTAGGAAAACGATCGAGGAGAAATTGAATACATTTGTTTTAACCAACGTTTTCCATAAAAGGGATCGATTGTCACCGTAGCTGGTGGGCCAAGAACCATAATAATATTTATTTCGCGGCTCGTTTGAGGGTATTGATGAAAGATGATTTTTTTATTAGAGTTATAAGAGAAGAGTTTGCAGGTTGAAATTTCTTTCCGTACCGCGCGAAGTAATTCCCAGAAGTAAGGATTAGAAACCAGATGAAAAATTGACCACTGGTGAGAAATGTGATACTGTCACATCTAACTTCGTTACTTCTTTCATCCGTTCTCTATCCCTATCCCCCCTCTCTCTCTCTTTTCTCTCTCTCTCTTTCTCTCTCTCTCTCTCTCTCTCTCTCTCTCTCTCTCTCTCTCTCTCTCTCTCTCCTTAAAGAGACTCCTTGAGGAACATTTGTGGCATCGATGAAATATGCCGTGGAAAGGAATAGTTTGAACTGAGCCCCGATTGCAGAAGCCTTGCCAACGTTCACATCACTCTGGGAATGTACTGTTGTCATTAACGACAATGATATACGACAGATAATTGAGGAGCATTCCAAGCCAGAGGACCCTGTAATCTATACGGATGGATCGATCAGGAGGGGTGAGAGAAGTGGGTGGGGTTTTGTGGTGTACAGTGGGAACTAAAAGATTCATAGCATGTCAGGGGCCATAGAAAGAACAGCTTCAAGCATGAAAATGGAGATTGAGGCCGTAACAAGAGCGCTTGGCTGGCTTCAAGACCAAGAACTACCCATCTCATTATTGTCACAGACTCCCTGCGAAGGGTTGAGAAAGGGCTGCTTCGGAGATAATGGATGAACCCAATGAAACACTCATCACTCAGAGCCATCACATGGATATTCTGTCCTGAGCACTCTGGAGTGAAGGGCAATGAGGAGGCTGATAAGGCTGGCAGGCAGTGCCGTGGTTGATGGTGAGGTGAAATTTGACAAAGGAGAAGTTAGTGTTGAAGACACTGGAGGAAAAGTTGCCGGATGAGGAAGACAGGGAGACAGCAGAACACCACGCAATCATTAGGACGCGGGAAATGGGGATAGAGAGGGGAGAAGGAGGAAAGGAAGGATTATCTGGAAAGGAAAGACGTCGCCATAATCAGAGAGCCACCGGAACAATCAGTATGGATACCTTGCGGCTTTGGTGCTGGGGGGAACTGAGCACTTATGGACCTGTCCTGTGTGCAATGACGTTGTTGCCCAGGACAGCTAATACATGTCTCTGTCTCTTTCTCTGTCTGTCTCTGTCTCTGTCTCTGTCTCTGTCTCTCTCTCTCTCTCTCTCTCTCTCTCTCTCTCTCTCTCTCTCTCTCTTTCTCTCTCCCTCTCTCGCTATATATATATATCTCTCTCTTTTCTCTCTCTTTTCTCTCTCTATCTCTCTCTTTTTCTCTCTCTCATTCTCACTCACTATTTCTTCAGTCTCACAGTCTGGGATACACATGCATATATATCACAGTACATCATTATGACAGGTATGCTTTTGTGAATAAAAAATGCTTCAGATGATTTTTGAAAATGGAAATTGTTGGGGCAGATCTTATTTTATATGGGAGTTCGTTCCATACCTGGGGACCAAAGAACAAAAAGGAACGCTCGCCGTATGTTTTGTAAATTTTGTTTTGGAGTTTTAAGAATTAGATTGTCAGAGGCTGATCTAAGGGCTCTAGGTGGATTATATAATTCCAGGAATGTTTTAAGATAAAAAGGTGCACTATCATTTATACATTTAAAACAGAGAACGGCAGTTTTATATTTAATCCTTTCTTTTATTGGCAGCCAGTGTAGTTCTTTCAGAATTGGTGTTACGTGGGCTGATTTCTTTTGTTTCATTATCAATTTTGCTGCTTGATTTTGGAGTACTTGTAACTTTGATAGTTTTTCGGATGTCAAACCGGACAAAATAACATTACAGTAATCTAACTTTGATAAAATGAGTGTTGTTACAAGTGTCTTGGTTGCTGCTTTAGTTAAATAATTTCTTACACTGCCAATTTTCTTAAGCTGAAAGTAAATACTTTTGCTGAGCTGGCTTATTTGGGAGGACATAGACATATCATAATCCACTGAACCCCTAGATTTTTAAGACTTCTTTTTGAACGAATGGTATGGTTATTAATATCAATTTGTAGCTCTGGGAGATTTTTAATGGCTTTTGTATTTCCACTCAACATCATTTCCGTCTTGTCATCATTTAGTTTCAATTTATTGCTGGTCATCCATATTTTTAAATCTCTAGTACATTGTTCAGTAGAGTCGACTAAAAGTGGTATTTGATCGAAATCAATAGACTTATAAATTTGAGTGTCATCAGCATAAAAATGGTAATTCATGCCATATTGTCTTAAAATATCAGCAATAGGTTGTGTATACATTGTAAACAAGACAGGTCCAAGAACAGACCCCTGAGGAACACCACATCTAAGCAAAACATTATTAGAACACGTGTTTCCAACCACAACCGCTTGTGTTCGATCCTTAAAATATGACTCAAACCATCGCAGGACAGTACCCTTTATGCCAAAAGTAGTATTTAATCTCTCGAGTAAAATGTCATGATCAATGGTATCGAATGCAGCCGAAAGGTCCAAAAGAGTAAGAAGACATACCTTTTTTTCATCAATATATTTTAAAATATCAGTACAGACCCTAAGTAACGCTGTATCGGTACTATGGTGTGCCTTATATGCTGACTAATAGACTTCGCTAAGATTATTTGCTTTAATATGATGTAACAGTCTATTAGATACAACTTTTTCCAGAATTTTGGAAAGGAAAGAAAGATTTGAAACTGGTCTAAAAAATTTTAAGTCCTTTTCATCAAGTCCAGATTTTTTCAAAAGGGGTCAAATATGTGCTGTCTTAAAGCAATTTGGTACTGTGCCTGTGAGGAGAGAATCATTTACAATTTGGGTGATATGTGGAAGAAGTTCATGCAAACATTTTTTTTAAAGGCTGGTGGGCATGGGGTCTAAGGCGCAACTTTTTGATGGACTATCTAATATGATCTTTTTGATTTCTTCTTCCGTTGCTGGAGTAAAATAATCGATGACAAGCCCTTTAAACTGATGGTAATTATAGGCTCAGTTAACTTTGTAAGTAATATGGATTTATCGACATTAACTGGTTTATTCCGTGTAACAACTATACAGCTGGTTGATATTATTCTTCTTTCCCAGTCCTTTCACACTTACACCAGTCGACTGTAGGTCTATTATTAGTAAGAGAATAATGACGAAAGAAAACAGAAAAAAAACTTAGAATGACAAAGTGTAGCTTGTGTGAAAAGTAGCAAAGCATGATATGGGAGTAGCCTTCCAATCACCCAACAAATGAATACGAAAAAGAGCCAATTCAACCTTTCAAGCAAATTTTCAGTTGTATTAATACTGTAACTGTAACACGTGATACGCTATAACAGAACATTTTGTATAATCAACAAACACTTCAATTCAATATCACCGAGTAGAAATTGAACTTGATTCCATCTTTTAACTATATCATTCAACCACCCCCGCCCCACCGCCCCTCCCCCCAAAAATTTTTAAAAATAAAAATCAATAAGAAGACTTTCTCAAGTTAATGATCCAGAACTATATCAAATAAAGAGCTGATAGAAAAACAAAATAATTATCGAACAAGTATTCTTAGAGGTGAGAAAGAAGAGGTGGAACTGGATTGGACATGTCTTTAGAATGGACCCAAATGCCATTCCCAGGATAGCCAGAGGAACAAAAAAGGAGGCCGCCCGCCGGAGACTCTGCGAAGGAGCATTGAACAGGAGATGAAGTCCAGAGGATGGTCACGGGGACATATCGAGAGATTGGCCTTAGACAGGGAGAGATAACATTCCATCGTATCTGCCGTATGAGCTGCGCAAGCACGTGAAGATAACAACAAGAAGAATTTATGATAATTGTATAAAACATTGATTGCTTTAATAAAGTGTATTGTTATGGACATTCACGATTTAGTCATGTTTCAACTTGTCATAAAATACCCAACATTCCAAAGGTATTACTGATTTTAGTTCTTGCAAAAGTTTGAATTTTGCGTTTGAGATGCTCCTGCTGGCAGAAAATAGCTTCTTGGGACTAGCAACAAGTGCTGTAGACTGATTTCTTTTCTCTGGAAGCTCTGACCATTCATCCCCAATCCAAGTTGATAGAGTATTTTACCATTAGGCAGTTATTTCAGAGCCCTCATGTCAGCAGCTGTAGCATCCCCAGCTTTCATTCCTTGACGGATGCAACTAAGGGAGTCCCCACCATCAAAATTTAAGAAGAATGTGTGAGTCGAATACTTCACAGAGTACGGAAATGGCTTTCTTCGGGCTCCTTCAATTAATCGAACATAGTGGATTGGATGGAAAATCTTCTTATTCTTTATACGTCTTTCGATAACACTGTGGATGCTATCCACTTTCATCATCGTGCGGCCCCTTTCGGATATTTTCTGCTCCACTTCCTTGGAATGCATCACGAAGAACCTGGAAAGAGTAGTGGCTAATGTTTTGTTTCTGTTCTGATAAATACATCCTCCGGAATAGATGATGTACCTATCAAAAGACAGATCACTTTCCAGGTAATCCACAATGCATGAAGCAAATTCGTGAGCAGACAAGCCCCCTTCTACTTCGTGCCTGACATAGCATTGGACTCCATGTGACTCTAAATTAAATACTGTGAAGTTATGGACACAAAGTTGGGTACTATAGTATAGTGCCGATGCTTTCAGCATGAGGCAAAGCAAAACTGACTGTAGATCCACAGTAATGACCTTTGTCTTGTCGTTATTTTGGACCATTTCCTTATCAGCAGCCTTCTTTTACTGTGCCCTTTCTTTCTTCTGCCTAGGAGCCAGATATATGTCTTCGTCGACATTGCCTTCCCACTGATTGAAAAGAGAAAGCTAAATTTTCTGTAATTCATCGTCAAGAATTGGACGAGAAAGAGCGTTCATCTTCTTTCTTTACATTTTGTTTCATAGAAACGAAATAGATCGCCCCTGCTCTAGAAAAAGGGCTCTAAATATAGCTTGGAGCTTTTCTTTCGGCAATAGTGAGACTCCATTTTAGGCTGATTGCAAGGAATGCTCGCACATGTAACCTCGCATCAGAGTCAGATGCTGGTCTCCGAGAAGACTCATTCCCTATTGATAGGCCATCACCTGGTCCTCCGCGATGGCGTCTCACCTACCATTCCTTGAGTCCTACTGCGGACTAAAACGTTTGAGAGCAGACCGTGAATCTGCTTTTAAAAAAAAATACTGCAAGGACGTAGTCCTACAGCTGCTTTTCTCTGTTTGACTGGCACATCACATACATACTTACTTACTTACTACCCATTACGCCATCTGGCGTTTAGGGCAGCAACAAAGGATCTCCAGCTCTGTCTGTTTTGGACCATCTTGGTTAACGTCTGCCACGAATGATTCCAGGACTTCATTTCAGACTGTACTGTGCCTCTCCAAGTCACTTTGGGTCTGCCCCTCTTGCGATTCACGTACATGCCCATGCAAAAATACATCCTTCTCTGGCCAGGGCAGCGACCATACAAAATAAAAAATCTCCTACCTCTCTCCGTCTATGATATTCGAACACTGATTACACTTGACCTTACAAGATCATCGTTCCCCCAAAGTTCTTCCATCCTTTTCAACGTTCTCACACCCTGTATCTCCTCCAGTGTATCGTCTTCCTTCCTAAGATTGCCCCGCTTCACGTTTCTTGCGCTTCACAACTCTCCTAGTTTTTCCTTCCAAGCTTTCTCTTCTTTCCATTGATAATTGTCACATTATTAATATCGTTTCCTTCACTACATGACTGATCAACAAGAGACTCACCTCTATCAACATGTATATAGGAATCAACATCTTCACCTCTCTGGTCAGTGATATTCAAATCCAAAGCTTCACCTCTACCATCATACATGGTGGAATAAAAAAGTTCATCTCCATCGTCATATGTATTCACATTATGATTAAGAACATTTTCTCTGCTGCAATCAGCTTTCACAAAAAGAGGCCCATATCTGCCATCACGCACATTCACATCATGAACCTTATCTCTAGCATCACATATTTTCACACCAAGAACTTCATCTCCACCATCATTTACATTCACATCTGTCTCTCCATCATTGCGTATAGGCATACCAAAATCAAGAACATTCTGTAAATGACTATCATCATGCAGGTTAGCAGCAGTCTCAGTGACAACATTCTCCCATATTATTATATTCTCATTGTTATCAGAATACACTAAATCACTGCTGCTCTCTGACATGTCTAACAAATGAGTAAATGATACAACAGAAAAAATGTCACGTGGTTCATACAGAGGAGACTTGTGAGTATTACCCTCTGAGGCGTGATGATAGGCATTTCCCTCTGAGGAATGATGATAGGCATTTCCCTCTGAGGAGTGATGATAGGCATTTCCCTCTGAGGAGTGATGATAGGCATTTCCCACTGAGGAATGATGATAGGCATTTCCCTCTGAGGAATGATGATAGGCATTTCCCTCTGAGGAATGATGATAGGCATTTCCCTCTGGGGAGTGATGATAGGCACTTCCTTCTGAGGAATGAGGATAGGCATTTCCCTTAGAGAGGTGCTGGGTATGTCCCTTTGACTGTGGTTGTGGAAGCTTCACTGGAGGGGTTACTGCTACCTTTTTAGACAGCTATAACAGCTTATAGTCTCTTGAAAAGTGGTTCATGACTGAAATATGAATAATAATATAAGTTATTACAGGTATAATAAAGTAATGCTACTTCTAAAGTAAAGTATATTTGAATGTTTCAAAAATAATCCTCACTTTCAATGGCCTTTGACTTTGGGAAACGCTTATCATATAGTGAGTAAAAATATAAAAACGATCAATCCACATTGACGAGATACATCTATGGCTAATTAAAACCCAACAATTAATCAACATTGATGAAATCTAAATCTGTAACTAATAATACTCCAAATTAATCTATACTATCATTGAGATCTAAATGTACCAAACTCAACGGGTCAATGGGCTTAATCTTTCACATGAAAACTATAAATGCGTAAGTCTTGACAATCTCGCAAGTCACCATGAAGCTATTAATATAGAATGATGGGTGAATCTGTAAGCTCTTAACGTTGATGTCACAATGTATCTCATAAAACAAAGATTGATCTAAATAAACACATACTAATTTCGAAAAGCATCTTATATACACCTCTTAATATGAAGGAAAAAATAGCACCACTCACCTGTAGGTTGTTAATTGAACCAAAAAAGAAACAAAATCATTGTTTTGAACGAAGGTGCCGGGCTAGGACTCCTGCGTTTAGAGTTGAAAATCAAGGTGAAATCCTGTTACGAGTATGTGCATTTAGAATCCGGGACAAAAAGTGCAATTTTCATTTGTTCAATGGCTAAGATATTTATAGAGGAGGTGGGGGAAGCCCATTTTGTGAACTAAAACCAATATATATATATA
>NW_004797419.1:946547-949542 GCF_000002075.1 Aplysia californica
TGTGTGTGTGTGTGTGTGTGTGTGTGTTTGTTTGTGTCACAACGTAGTGTAATCTGGCGCTCATCAGTTTTGGGGCAATGAAGTCAATGCATGGTATCATCTCAAAGCTTGTTCATTTTATCATGATTTTAATTTTGTTTTAAAATACCCACTTATCTTAAACAGAAGTCGCGATATTCAGAAATGAAGGAGGTTGGGTTGTCGGGTTTCAGGGGTAACACTAGCGGGAAAATGGCCGTCAAGGTTTGCGACTTCCAAAGCGAGAGAGCCCCAAAAAACTAAATTACACTTTCTTTTTTTGTGCCTTTAATCAACGCTTTTCAATAAATAAATCTTTACTGAAATGTGCTTTTGAATTTACATAAAAGGTGCTGAGCCAAAAAAAAAAGAAAGAAAATTAAACAAATACCGGTGTTTTTTATTTCAACGTTTTGACGAACGCCTGGTTTCTCCATGATGCCTCTCTCTCACACACACATACACACACACACACACACACACACACACACACACACACACATACACACACACACATACACACATACACACACGCACATTCAAATGTGAATTTTATAAATAAGTATATAAAATGCTGTCGTCAGGAGGATACAGGGGCGGGAGTGACTATGCCAGTGACGGTCGTGAGTGCTGACACTCTCAGGAGGAAATTTGCCTGCAGAATCCACGCTCCATTCATCAGGTTCTCCAACCCCTTCAGCCAGTTCATTACTTTGACCTCTAACCCGAATCTTGCCAGTAAGTCCGTCCACATACTTGGATATGTTCTTTTATCCAGGTACGTATTTCTTTACACACACATATATGTATATATATATATATATATATATAAGGGGGCTTTCGTGGCCTAGAGGTTGGGGTGTTGACCTCTCATTCAAAGGTCTCGGGTTCGAATCCAGATAGCGACGGAAAATTTGTTCTCTAAAAGTGTCTCCTTTCACCTCCTTTCCTGCTCTCTAGCAAGGTTCTGTCGTCTGCTTTTGTCTCCACTTTCTGTCCCCACCCCCCACCCCTCACCTCCTTTGCCCCCTCCTCTGGGCTCCTGACTCTTTCTGCAGCCTTTCTACAGCTTATCCTTAGCCCCTTCTCACTGCTGTCTTTCAGCCACACCCCTGATCCTCTGGTAGGAAAGATCTATATCAATCTTTCAAGGACAAGGGAGAAAAAGTCTAGGAGGTTTCGTGAGCAAGTTTTGCACGTTAAAGATCCCTAAATTTGGGGTCTAAAATCGATAAGAGTAGGCTTCGGCTCCACCCGGGCTAAATTTAAAATTTCCCACAAACTGAAAATGTTTGGTGTGTCCCGCGCGCTTATATGACCTTATGCAGTTACGAGCGCCGTAAAACATCTACCAAAAAAAGTAATATGATATATATGATATATACCTATATGTATACATATTACATAAATATTGTACACATGCACTGGTTAGGCTACAGGACTAGTAATCGGGAGGTAGCGTGTTCCGGGGTCCCAGCCTCAGGTCCAATGTTGTGTCCTTGGGAAAAGCACTTTACACGAATTTTCCTCTTTTCACTCAGGTGTAAACGGGTACTCGGCTAGAGGCTACGAAAGTTCTTGTCAACTGGTTAGTGTTTCAACGCCTGTAAATTGCCAGCTTGCACCGTATGTTTCCCATGAAGTTGAGATTGTTTCACAATGCTAACTGACCTGCTGGTGTCATAATAATTATAGACTGTAATGCGGATGGTGCGAGATGTTGAGCGGGAATTTGAGCTACACAACGCTATTCGCGCTCATATGACCTTATGCAGTTGCGAGCGCCGTAAAACCCCATACTAAACTAAAAAAGACACAACGCTATTCATTATTGCTATCATTATCATTAGCATCATTATCATTATAATTATCATTATCATTATCATTATTATTATTATTATTATTATTATTATTATTATTATTATTTTTATTATCATTATAATATTATTATTTCGAACGTTTTATAACCAGTGCACATGCTATTTCGGTGTTTCAAATCTATGACATTCGTGACACCAAGCTATTTTGCTCTCTTCCAGGGAACATCAGGAAAGCTTATGTGGGCACTTCGACCAAAGAAATAGATACAAAGATTCATGTGTCCTCTTACGATAGAAGTCCTGTGCGTCTCTTCTGTTTCGTTGACCCCTCCGAGGCCCATGATAAAAGCAAGTTATCATGGCAGTGGAAAGTAAGATTATGACTGTACTATTCACAAGTTATTGAGCTTAACTTTCACACTAATTAGTAGAGTCAAAGTGCTAACATTGTGTAATCATTCGAATGTGGATTTAAAAATTATTTATTTATTTTTTAATTATTTTTTTTTTGGGGGGGGGGGGTGTCTTTTGCTTATTAAGAAATGTTGATTTATTTCTTGTGTCAACATTAGGAATGAATTAGTGAATCCTATTATAAGTTATTCCCACAAAGCTGTTTTCTTTTCTTTTTCTTAAATGGTCGGTCTCTCGCTATAATATTATTTCAGTTTTTAGATAAAAACGAGAGCCACTTATAAAGACCCAATATGCCTTATTTGATAATCTAAAAAATTTAAAATCCAGTACAAACGAGTTCGCTAAATCTAGGAGGCGATAGTTAGTTCTGATTAACTTAGGAAGTAAAACAAAATGAAAGGTTTCGGCAGCGCGTTGGAATAGCGAACTTGTGTAACACCCAAGAATGGAATATCGAGGATTTCTGATACTGGAATAGCGAGTTGTTCCTTTTTAAAATTCCTTTGCTAAGGTAAATGTAATTGATATCGCCAACGGGTGGATATTACATTCATAGAAATATCTTACACATCTAGAACTTCGTAAAGTAACCGTTGGCTTTTGCAAGAATGCCTGTCTTGAAGTTAAATATTTCATTTGTTTAATTGTTGACACAATAGAAGTGTCAAAAAGAGGGCCTGGGGGAAAAAGAGAAACCGCCACCACCTCCACCGAAAACAACAACAGCAACCACAACAACA
>NW_004797419.1:949642-955936 GCF_000002075.1 Aplysia californica
ACCGCCACCACCTCCACCGAAAACAACAACAGCAACCACAACAACAACAACAACAACAACAACAACAACAACAACAATAACAAAATAAAATAAAATAAATAAATAAGTAAATAGATAAACAAGTTGGTTCAATATGGTTTTCACTGCAGTTAAGCCATTTTGAAAGATATAATATACATGTGATGAAAAGCCCGTCAATAAAAATGAGCGACAATACATTAAGGATGATTTCAAATTAGCCCTGTGGTTGTATGTTGCTATTTATGCCTCATTATGGGTTTCTTTGCTGCACTGTTGAGCGCCAAGGAGGAGCGCAGAGGGGAAATATGACACGGTGTTATTGATTACCTTAAAATGAAAATGTCTGTACTCGGGAGTTGCTCGCTGTGACACTGTTAGGCAAGCCGTTGTTTGTTGAAAAAATTGTGTAAAATCGCTTACTTTCCCCCATATCTTTCCAATATAATATACCTTTCTTCCTACACGAAATTGAAGTGGAGCTGAAAAAGCACTGCTACCAGGCGCTTGTCAGTTTTTGGACTAATGAAGTTGAAGGTATAACCAAATATCGAGTTAATATATTTTGCTTTGGGTTACAAAAATAGTCACCTTTCTTGAACAGAAGTCGAAATATTTGCAATTTGCGATTGAAGGAGGTGGGGGTCGCCTGATATGATTCGCTAGATGTCCGCCAATGTTTGATGACTTCTAAATCTTGGGTGTCCTTGGAAAATTTACATTTTATGTGTTGTTGATCAACTTTTTTTCTGTAAGCTCTTTACTTAATGTGCTTTTAAATGGAAATAAAGTGGCTGGTGTATAAAGCCAATAAAGAATAATCCATGACAATTGACTACAGCAAAGAAAGTACATAACAAGATGGTCCACTCAGCCAAAAAAAGTGTCCGCCGAAAGTCCGCTCTTTGCTTAAGATGGTGCTGCAGTCTGTTTTGAAGATCTCTTTCGTTTCTCCAGAAGAAAAATAGGAATAGCACCACCTTGCGTGCGCAGATCGACTGCTGTTCATCAGCTGTTCGGATTCGTTCAGTGTGGAATTTTAGGCTGTATTTTATTTTAATGACCTCTCCCTCTCATTCTAAAGTCAAATTAAACGAAGAAAACAGTCGCCCCTTCCTCCGGAAGAGGTTTTTTGTCAGCGTAACTATTTTTAAAAAGCATTCTACCGAAATTTGAATCCTTATTTATTCAAAAACGTGTTAGTTTCACTTTGATTTTTTTTACACAAGTAGGGTAACTCTGTTCGCAAAGGGTGCACATTTGGGAAGAGGGCGCCACCGAATTTTGAGGACACTTTTATAATTGGCTCAAAGAGAGAAGTGGACCTTCGTGTTATGTAGACTCTTTGACAACAGGCGGAGATATCTCCTTTTCTTCGATTTCACTATTTTGATGCGCACCTCATTTCACCACGATGTCACACAATTATTTTCGACTATAGTGAGGTCAAAAATTCCTAGGGGCGACACTTATCCTCAATCTTTTGAACGGGTGAATCAATGTCACCCATTCTTTTCATAGCAGTTTGTATCAATTTGTCTTAACTTAACTTAATCATATTTTTCCACAACAATCGGAGATAGATTTTTAAAAAAACTTTTCTTCATTAATTTATATAAAATACAACAAATCTCCTTCACACGGAAAATGAAATTGTTCTCAGCACTTCCCGTTTCTCATACACATTTTGCATATTATGGCCTACGTCACAGCTTACCAATGATACTTTTTAATAGCAAAACTTGTTACAAGAAATTAATTCTATAGTGAACACTTTTTTGCACTAAAGTAAAAGTTCCCAAAACATGAGTTAAAAAAAAAAAATACTCTCGAGATGAGAAAAAAATGACAGACTTGCTTTTAAAAGCGATATTTCCCCAGCTGTAAACCTTTTAAAACCAGTAGAAACAACTCATCTGGATTTTTTATTAGTATTTATTAAGAAATGTTCTAGAATAGAGCTAACAGGACCAGGTTTTGACCAAAAAAATTATCTGTTAAGACAAATTGATACAAATCGCTGTGCAAAAGCTGGAGAGCTTATGTTCGATAGTTGAGGAGATACTTGACAATACGTCGCCCCACGAATTTTTGA
The DNA here is from genome assembly GCF_000002075.1 of Aplysia californica. Taxonomy (NCBI): domain Eukaryota; kingdom Metazoa; phylum Mollusca; class Gastropoda; order Aplysiida; family Aplysiidae; genus Aplysia; species Aplysia californica. The sequence goes on from NW_004797419.1 coordinate 951,756, forward strand.
CCATAATATAGCTGGGTACCCGTTCCAGGAACGGATTCAAAAGAATCGATCGTGAGGTCATTGTGGAACCAGTGCGCACTGCTTGAGAACGGAAGCTTACTTGTTTACAAAGGCGTCTTAGAAGACAGACTAATCCCAAGATTAGATCTAAACGAAACTAATGAAAAACTGAAAATTAAACTACAGTGACTTCAGATTCCTTAATATAACTGTGCACCCTTTAAATGATTCTGAACCACGGTTAATTGTGTTCAAATTCGTAAGTTCAGTGGTTTGGAAGTTTTATGCGACCAAAGTGACGAACTTTCACAAATATGATATATATATAGATATATAGATGTCAGTGTTGGGAAGTCTCACTGAATCATTGTACTTTCGCTTTCATTTCCCAGGATGCCAATTTGAAGGATCTACCCGGCGAGACAGGAGATACCCTCGACTTCATCCCCCCAAAGGTTACCGAGGTAGAAACGGACAACTTTGGGACAAATAAAGGCTATTTTACGAGGCCTTTTGTGAATGCTGACGTGTCTCCATGGTGCGCAGTCTCTTACAACGGTCAGGAGGAAATCTTGGCTAAAGCCGACATAGCCTACTGTAAGTCTCAAATCCACTGTTATCACAGCAGCCATTAATTTTGCAATATTATTAGGGTAATTGTTTCGCCATAAGGCTTCTACTACGCACTGTATCTCTTACTCTGCCTTATAGTCAGCATCATGCCACATAAGTAAGATATAAGATTTCCAAACCATACTCTTTCAACTAGCCTATGAGACAAGCTGTATAGAAATCTATTTTTATGTTTAAAAAAAGGGGGGCACAATGCCCACAATAGTTTTACTTTTAGGTCTGATAAAAGCTGATAATATGAATTCCATAACATCACATACCATTCCATTTTTTTCCCTTTTATTATTTTTTAAAAATTAGCACTGCATTACACAAACTGTAACCTAATCAGGTGCGGTTCTTTTACTGGGCAAGACGGGCGGCGCGGGTCAATTTTTGTTAGTTGTACAGTGGATGAAGAGATTGATTGAGTCTCTTCAGTCTGGAGTAGTACCATCACTCTTTAAGCATGCTTTAGTTATTCCTCTTCTCAAAAAATCAAATCTTTTCCCGGAGGAGCTCAAGAATTTCAGACCTGTCTCCAACCTTCCCTTTTTATCAAAAATCTTGGAGAAAGTTGTTTTGGTTCAATTGAAGAATCATTTAAAAGAAAACAATTTATATGAATTATATCAATCTGCCTATCGGCAATTTCATAACACAGAAACTGCGCTATTGAAAATATACAACGACCTCTTGTGTGAGGCAGATGAGAACAAAATATCAATTCTTTCTCTTCTTGATCTTAGTGCTGCCTTTGACACTATAGATCACACTATTCTTATTGAACGATTGTTCAACACGTTTGGCCTGTCTGGCAGGGTTCTTGACTGGTTCAGGTCCTACCTGATTGGTCGTACACAATCTGTGGTTGTGCACGACTCTCTTTCGTCAATTTTTAAGCTAGACTTTGGAGTGCCTCAAGGTTCAGTATTGGGTCCAATCTTGTATACGTTATATACGCAGTCGCTTGGAGCTGTGATTAGAAAGCACAATATGAATTATCACATGTACGCTGACGATACACAGTTATATAAATCTGTTCCACCATCAGATGTTGAAACCTTGCTTACTACGATGGGTCTGTGTATTGATGACATCAAAAAGTGGATGGTTGATAACAAGCTCCAGCTTAATGAAAATAAAACTGAAATTCTGTTATGTAACCCAAAGAAAAGCCATATCCCCGTAGACATTGATCATATTTGTACTGAAACTGAAACACTTTGTATTTTACTAACAAAGCAAAAAATCTGGGAGTGTATTTTGATTCAAAATTGTCAATGGAACATCATATCAATTATTTATGTACCATTTTATTTTGTGAATTGCGTAGAATTGGTCATATGTCTATGTTTTTGAACGAACACTCGTTGAAAACGCTCGTGTCATCTTTCTTGTTTTCACGCATCGATTATTGCAATGCTTTACTAGCTAACTTACCAAATACCTCTCTTCACAAGTTACAACGTTTTCAAAATCATGCTGCTAGGCTTGTACTAAAGAAAAAGAAGAGGGACCACATTACTCCCATGTTATTAAGAACGTTGCATTGGCTTCCCGTGTCAGCTAGAATGTCATATAAAATTGCAATATTATGTCATAAATGTGTCAATAACAAAGCTCCCTCATATCTTAGTGATCTCATCCAGATTTATGTTCCATCTAGATCACTAAGATCAGGCGACCAGTATCTTTTACGAGTTCCTAGAAAAGGCGGTAAAAAATTAGCCGAAAGATCGTTCGCCCACCTTGCTCCGTCAGTTTGGAACTCTCTTCCCCAACACTTGAGACATACGACATCTGAGTCTAAATTTAAAAAATCTTTAAAGACACATTTAATTACATCCTTTTTAAGTCAGTAGATTCAAGTTCAATACAATGTTATGTAAATGTCTATGTATCCATTTATGTATTTTGTGAATTGCAGTGTATATATTATTTTATTCTCATTTCGTGACGATGTGTAATCGTGTGCGTGTGATAAGCAAGTAGATGTGTGTGTGTGTGTGTGTGTGTGTGTGTGTGTGTGTGTGTGTGTACGTGTGTGTGTGTGTGTGTGTGTACGTGTGTGTGTGTGTGTGTGTGTGTGTGTGAGTGTATGTGTGTGTGTGTTTGGCATACATGTGTGCGTGTGTTTGTGTGTGTGTGTATATGTATATGTGTGTGTGTTTGTGTGTATATGAGTGTGTGTGTGTGAGTGTGTGTGTGTCGCGTGCATGAATATTTTTCTTACATGCATTTATGTAAAGCGCCTAGAGCTGTGTTTACACGGGAGTGGGCGCTATAGAAATGATCTTCATTATTTCTGAAGGTAAAATTTATTCAGTTTCTATTAAATACACATTAATATCTAATCTACGTTTAAAAAGCGCTCGGTCGATTTGAAGAAGCTCTGAGAGGAAATAGTGGTTCTTTGGTGTGTTGTCGTACTACAGAGACTCGTTCCATCATCTTTGTTTTTCACGCTGGCTCGTATGTAAATCGCCCCTGAGCGGCCCCTGTCACGATGTGGAACTTGACTTCTCGAGACCTTTCCGAACACCGCCCTCTCAGTGGTGACGTCAGCCAATCTGGCGACTTCAGCTTTTGCGGCTTCTAATTGCCAGTTGGTACCTCTCTTACTTACTAAGAAAGGACACATCTGCAGTACAAATACATATTATTATTTTACACAATTTCATCAGTTACGTTTATCATTCAACCGGTCTCTTATTACTGATTGTGCATCTATTGCCAGCACAAGTTTTTCATTTAAATTTTAAACCATCCATTATTCTGTTTCGTGTTCTCTTTGTGGCCTACTTCCCTGAGTTACCTCACTTGGCCAGGGACCTGGGCGGCGATCCTGTGTTCCGCCCAGTTGAAATAATATAGAGGGAATTTTAACGAGGAGACAGGAGCGCCCCGTTCGGCTGTCAGAGTCTGGGCCTAAAACAATACACCCCCCCAACACACACACACACACACACATTCACACCTTTGTTTCCCTTTCCCCTTTTCCACCTTCACCCCAGATAGACTCTAAATTCTATAGTTAGCATTTGACAAAGCTCTCCTCTCAGAACAGTGAATAGAGCAGAGAAGAGCAATTAAGAGAAGAACTTTTGAATCGGATCGGAAATTGTTGTGTGCTAAATTTGTTCAATGTGTACGTGGCTGTGTGTTTGGTACAATGTACAGTATCTGATTCTAGACTTCATCTGTATGGGACAGCATCATTATCAATTGACAGCATGCAGGTTTCATATTTTTACATAGCGAGTGCACGTCGAGACTTTGCATGTGTGTGTGTGTGTGTGTGTGTGTGTGTGTAGATCTTTGGTTGACGTACAGGGTGCAGGGCTAAGACGTGGTTGTTTCTCACTTTCAGATTGTTTTCTAGTATACCGTTGAAGTATTTCTTTTTAGTTCCTTATCGATTAAGGCAAGTTCTATCCATATTTCAGTGGCTTCAAACAATGAGGCTCAGATTTACGTTTTGAAGTTTTTAACGGCGTGGATTTTCTTCTACTAAAACCTTTTCATATATTATCTCCCCCCTCTCTCTCTCTCTCTCTCTCTCTCTC
>NW_004797419.1:957333-958734 GCF_000002075.1 Aplysia californica
TCCCATGGCCTAAAGGTTGGGGTGTTGGCCTCTCATTCAAAGGTCCCGGGTTCGAATCCGGGAAACGATGGAAACATTTTTTTCTCTAAAACTATCTCCTTTCACCTCCTCTCCTGCTCCCCCAGCAATGTCCTGTCGTCTGCTTTCGTCTTCACTTTCTGCCCCCACCCCTTCACCTCTTTTGCCCTCTCCTCATGGGCTCCTGACTCTTTTTGCAGCTTTTCTACTGCTTCTCCGCGGTTCCTTCTTACTGCTGTCTTTCAGTAACACCCCTGATATTCTGGTGGGAAAGATCGACACCAAGCCTTCTCGGACAAGGGCGAAACACCTCGGAGTTACCGTGTGCAAGCTGTGCACTTTACAGATCCCTTGATGGTCTAAAATTGATAAGAGTAGGCTTCGGCCGCAACCGGGCAAAATTCCAAATTTCCTACCAACTGAAAATGTTTGGTGTGTCCCACGCGCTCATATTATGACATCATGCAATTGCGAGCGCCGTAAAATACTTGCAAAAAATATTTTACAGATTTTACTGCATGAACTGTGTGCTTTACAACTATTCGTAATCGAAAAGTTACCACTTTTGAGAAAAAGAGCATACATTTATCCGGGGCAGATCCAGCGTCCAATGCTATTTTAAAATCATTTATTATTCTCATACAAAATCGCGCCACCTGAAGTGGAGGCAATGCTACAAAAAGCAAGACCAAGGTAACGTTAAGTCACTGACTGGATTTACATCAACACCAAAATAAATCCAGCCCCCTCCTCTCCCCGCCCTTCCCCCTCCCCTGGTTCAAGTACAGAATAGACTTATGCCCTCTGTGAATCACCTTGGCCTTGGTGTAATGCAACATTAATGGTGGCTATTTTGTTTCTCTTTGAATTGCTTTTCTTCTGCTTTCTTGTCCGTTTATTTAGGATTATGTCGATTGTTGGACTACTATTAAAGCTGAGAATGTTTGTCCGATTGCCTATTATAAAAGATTTTTTTCTGTCCATTACATGAGGTCGGATTCGGGGTCATTTAAAGTCTGCTATAGCCGAGACCATTATTAGAGGGGCACACTGTACACATTTTTTGTCTCTTTTCTTCTCAGGGTTCCTATTTGTCAACTACAGAATCATCCCTGAGCAGCCTTTGATGAATGGGTTTTTATCGTTAAACCTTGGTCATATTCCATTCACCTACCTCAAACTGGAATGGAAAAAGGACGGCAAGATTATTAAAGGTTGGGGGCGGGGGGCTGATAGGTTCAAACCTGTTTTAAGATCAATGAGTGATGTGTTGACTCTTCTAATAATGTATGAGGAAAAGTTTCCAACGAGAGACGACTCTCTGCGTTTGTCTGTCTGTCTGTCTGTCTGTCTGTCTGTCTGTCTGTCTGTCTGTCTGTCTGT
>NW_004797419.1:959832-961178 GCF_000002075.1 Aplysia californica
CTCTCTCTCTCTCTCTCTCTCTCTCTCTCTCTCTCTCTCCATCTCTACATCTTTCTCTTACCCCAGATGCGCCGGCGAAGCCTACTGTTGAATACATCAAGCACCCGGCTATTGTTGGCACTTCTATTCTTTTTGCCTGCTCCACTCCCTCCTCGCCGGGTGCTCTGGATTTTCGCTGGTTTCACAACGGAGTCCTTCTGGATGAAACCTCGTCAGCACTACGAATAAATATCATGAACGACTCCGAAGCTGGGAACTACACATGCTCCGCCAAGTTTCGGGGACGAGAGTCACAAAGAAGTGACAGTGCGTTTATCAAAGTTGAGACAGGTGGGGGAGATGAGTGCAGTTTGATTGCAAGCATAGAAAGTACTATACCGGTCGGTGTTTCAGAGATTTGATATACAGTCGAACTTCTTAAAGACCGCCTCTCATTGTCGAGAAGAGACATTTTAGAAAAGAGGTCATTTTAGAAAAATGGTCCCCTTGGGCAGTGACGTGAGGAAAGAATCTAATATGACTGTAGAGGAGAAAAGGACCATCATTTGCCTTTCTTTTTTTATGAGAGCGTGGCGTTTAAGGTAGATTCGAGCGTTCTTGAAACAGCATAATTGTCTCCTTCTAATTACTTCATTAGACACCGTCCCGCTCCGGGTTCTTACAGCATTACCTTATTTTATCTCTTTTCGTGTCATGAAATTCCCTACAGTCTCGTAAGTAGCCATATTATTATTTCAATTGCTTCTGTCTCTAGTTTATTTCCTTTTAGGAACTGTCCAGTATTCAGTTTATATTATTGATATATACTTTTTAAACCATTGTTTTTTTGTGTTGTTGTTTTTTTGCCTTCGATATGTTTCTATTTGTTCCTGTTTGGACTTATTTTATTGAAAAAATCTTTTCCTGTTGCAATTATTTGTTTCTATTTTAGTGGTATCTTTGTCTTCAGGTGTATTTGTTATGTAGGCCTATCTTCCATTATAATTTAAAGTTTTGAAATTAATAGTTCGTCTCACTTTTTGCTTGTCAGTTCACAAACCCAATTTACAGCTTTTTTACATGGCATCGTGCATTTTTTAAAAACTTAGTAATAATCCCTACGTTCACTTTCATTCACAACAACGTCGACATGCCATTTCAGGTTTTCTTTGGTCTGAATCTGCAATTAGAATTATATCTTAAGCATATAGTTTTCTGAAATTACAAATTAATTTTTTCTTTTCAATCACTGTCAGACTCGATATTTCTAATGATCGTTTCACTGTATGCAGCATACCCTTGAAGGTACGCCAGCATGGTTTCCATTGTATCCGCGATCTCGCTCCCTCTCCCTCCCTCCCTCCCCC
>NW_004797419.1:963863-976507 GCF_000002075.1 Aplysia californica
TGCTGCTGCTGCTGCTGCTGCTGCTGCTACTATTTTTTTTCATTTCAAAATACCATCTGCCTCTTAAATGATAGGTCCCCAACTTACAGAAACAGAGCCACTTTCAGCACTTCATCCATTGATCTCACCTTTTGTACCACTGACCTAGTCCCAGATCTTGAGTGGTCTGTGCTTGATGACCGTACGGAAAATTTCCCAATTCTTCTTTTAAAAAATAGCCTCCAAAACGACCCGATCCCAGAATGCTTCAACTTCAAAAGAACACACTGGGACAGGTTTGCCACTGAACGTTCCCAGATTCATGTAGATGCCTCAGGGATAGCGAAAGACAATCATTCAAAAAATACATCTCCAAAATCAACAGCCAGACACCACTCAAGCAAGTTTTCAAAATCGCTAAACAAATTCTTAGGTAGACGCACAGACACCATTCGGCACGTCTAGAGGCCGGATGGAACCACAGCTGAAACACACGTAGACATTGCAAACACAATAGCTACAGCTCCCGCCAAAAACTCATCCCAAGCAAACTACAACACCACCTTTCAAAACATCAAAACTAACAGAGAACCTAAACTTCCACTCCAACAACACCACTGAAACCTACAAGGCAGACTTCACATTAGACGAACTAACACCGTGCATCTCGGACCTAAGCTATAAAGCCCCCGGACCAGATGACATCCACAACCAGATCATTAGACATTTACCAACAGAAACACTTACACTCCTATTAGACATATACAACGACATTTGTCGGTCGTACTCCTTTTAGGAGGCTTGGCGTCTCGCCTCTGTCATTCCAATATCCAAACCAAACAGACCCCACACACCCATCCAATTACAGACCAATAGCACTAACGAGCTGTCTGTGCAAACTTATAGAAAAAAATGATCCACAGGCGACTCATGTGGTGTCTGGAGACGACGGGCTCGCTGAGAGGTCTCCAGTGCGGATTTAGGAAAACTCGATCCACTCTGGATCACCTGGTCCGCCTGGAGACCTTTATACGCTAGACGTTTGCCGAAGGAGGCCACATGATCGCCATCTTTTTCGACCTAGAAAAAGCCTTCGACACTACCTAGAAGTACGACATTCTCAGAGACCTGCACGCACTCGGCATACGCGGTCACCTCCCTGCCTTCATTGGCAATTTCCTGAAGAACCGTTCCTTCCAGGTTCGTGTCGGATCCTCCCTTTCAGACCCCCATCAACAGGAGGAAGGAGTCCCCCAGGGGAGCATCCTTTCTCCTCTCCTGTTTGAAATCAAAATAGATTCCATCTTAAAAACCCTCCAAAACAGTACAGACAGTTCATTATACGTTGACGACTTTTTGATATGCTGCCGTTCAAAAAACCCTTATCAAAGATTTATGGAAAGGCAGCTGCAAACTCGAAAAGGGGGCAAACAATAACGGTTTCAAGTTTTCCCGTCAAAAACGGTTGCAGTGCAGTTCTGCCGAACAGGTAGACGTGTACTGCAGTCGGATTGGACACTCTACGGGGAAAGGATTCACGTCCAGGACCAGGTTCGTTTCCTCGGCGTTATATTCGACAAAAAACCCACTTTCATACCACACATCAAAGACCTTCGTGTGACGTGCCAGAAAGTGTTAAACGCTTTGAAAATTATATCGCATCCAGAGTGGGGCGGGGACTCAGAGCACCTTCTCCACGTGTACATCTCCCCTGTCCGATCCAGGCTTGACTGCGGCTGTCAGGTCTACGGATCGGCAAAACCACACATTCTAAAAATGCTAGACCCAGTGCAAAACCAAGTACTCCACCTCGCTCTGGGGGCTTTCCGCACTTCTCCGGCGGAGAGCCACCAGGCTGAAGCAAACATACCATCACTCACACTCAAACGCACACAACTCTCACTACAATACGCAATTAAACAGAGCTCAACACCAGAGAATCCAGCCCACAACTGCATTATTAAAACAAATCCAGAAACCATACTCAAATTCCAAAACAACGAAAGACTCATCAAACCCTTCTGCCTCAGAATCCTTGAGGACCTCAAAAGCGAGCACTTTTCCAAACAAGACATCCAACAGTTTCTTTTCCCCGACCTCCCTCCGTGGCACCTCACCAAGGCAAAAACAGACTTACAGCTTACCACACACGACAAAGCAAGCACAAACATTAAAACATTTAACGCAGAATACAAAAAAACTTATAGAAAAATACCCTGGTTCGGAGCTTATCTTCACAGATGACTCCAAAAAAGACAATGATGTGGGCGCCGCAGCCCTATCTTCAAACAGTACACACCAGAGTAGACTCCAACCTGAAGCCTCCATTTTCTCTGCGGAGGCCACTGCCATTGACATGGCACTGGATTCCGTAGAAAGTTCTCCTAACAAATCTTTCCAAATCTTTCCTTATCCTTTCTGACTCTCTGTCTTGCATCACCTCACTCACAAACTACACACTCCTACACCCAAAAATAGTTAGGCTACAACAGAAAATTCACACCTTAACTGAAACAGGGAATAATGTCGTGTTCGCATGGATACCTAGCCATGTGGGCATCCGAGGAAACGAGCAGGTAGACGACCTGGCGAAGAAACCCGTATCGCTTCTGTTGGGATCAACGACGAAAACTCTCCCACAGGCAGACTTTAAAAATAATGTCAAAAAGTACACCCCCAGTCTGTGGGAGAGCCACTGGAAAAAAGCCAGACGGGTAACAAACTCAGCCATATTAAACACAAACTGGGACCTCAAAATCCTTCGGACCTCTCTAGAAGAGGCGAAGTCATTTTTACTCGATTACGCATCGGGCACACGGCCCTAACACACAAATACCTCCTTCAGGGAGATGAGAAGCCGTTCTGTGTCGGATGCGACACTGATTTTACCATTAGACACATTTTAACCGAATGTCTAGACTTCGGAGAGATCCGAAGGAAATACTTTAAATGCAAAAAATTGCAAGACATTTTTACGTCGTTGATCCCAACGGAATTTTGGATTTTATGAAGGCAATTGGCCGTTATGGGAAATATTGTCGAGCAAAATTGAATTATTAGAATTTTTTATGAAAGTTGTTTTAGATTGAAAATATATATCTACACCAAATTTTAAATACTTTAACGTTTTAAGATCTAATGGCCCGTACCCAGCCGTACAGTGAACTGCGAATAAAACTAACGTGTGTTTCGTGCGCTCATATGACCTTATGCAGTTTCGAGCGCCGTAAAACCCCATACTAAACTAAAACTATCTGGACTAAGATAAGTACCGAGTCTGCACACACTAGGTCAAAAGATGTGTCTACACCTTTGTAGCATCCACTGCCATTGAAAACGATCAACACAAATTGTGAAGTAGCGTGATGAAATCAGGCGCTCGTCAAAATAATCAAAGTGAAGAAACTGGCATTTTTCAACGGGTTTGTGAATTTTTATCGTTTTGTTGTTTTTTTGTTGTTGTTGGGGTTTTATTTTGGGGGGGGGGGCTTAACCCCTTTCATGCCCTTTTAAGAATACATGTACATTTCTTTTGTAAATTTTACTGGAAAAACGTTGATTAAAGGCACAAAAATGTAAATTTTCAGTTTCCTCAGACTCTCCAGCTAAGGAAGTAACTAATTTTTGGCGGCCATTTTCTCACTAATTTTACCTCTCAAACCTTCATTCGCAAATATCTTGACTAGTGTTCAATATAAATTGATATTTTTCCCTCCAAAGCAAATCAAATGAACAATCTTTACGGTGATATCAATAACTCTGCATGACCAAAAATTGACGAGTGCCTGATTCCACATTGTCATTGTATGATAAAATTATGAAACTGACTTGGAATCGAATCCCAAACGTTCGAGTGTTTGCAAAGATGATAACCAGCTTAAAGAGAACAAACAAAACCAGGTCGTATTATATTATTATTCCGCCACTGGTTTAAGATAATTTAAATTGTGTGGACGATTTGTAGTCTGTGATTGAAACACCATGATCTACTGTAATAGTGTGTGGCATCGTGGTGAAATCGGGTGCTCGTCAAATAGAGATATATGAAAACAACGAAACCTGCCTATTTCTAGCCGTAGGATTTTTTTCCTTGACACCATTTATAAATATACCTCTGAGTGGAATTTTATCTCAAATAAATCTTTGATCATCAAAGGCACAAAAAGTACATTCGCAGTTTACAATGATACTCAAGCTTTTGAAATCACCAAACTTTGGCGGTCATTTTCTAGCTAATTTTACCTATAACACCAGGCACAAATATCTCGACTTTTATTGAAGATGGGTAATTGTTTAAAAATTAAAAGCGAGACAAATAGACTAGATTTAAGATGATATCAATAACTGTACATGTCCGAAAATTGATGAGCGCCTGATTCCAACGTGCAGTGACACAATTTACTTACAAAATGGTACAGAGTGGGGCTATGCTGTACGTACACTACGTTTAGGTTGCTACTAGTGAGACAGACAAAGGGCTCTTGCCCCCGAGGAAAAGTGTCCGTCAATGTGGTGCTACAATGTCGATAAAAATACTTTATGAAAAGACACAATTTGGAAGGCATCTTAGCTTCCAAATCTCAAAATTCCAACTCATAGGGAATCCAAGGGGTTTCTGTTTGATTGTTGTTGGGTTGTTGGTTGGGGTTTTTTTTCAGGTTTTCTTTATAAAGCCGTTTTATTTTTTTAAGTAGACGGTTAACGGCTGCTCATTGCAGTAGGCGTTTCTCATCTCCAGGCGATATGGTTTGAACATCTCAAATACTCCAATCAGGAGGATTTTTTTAGAACAGGTGCCTGGGCGAACAGAAAAATAAAACATTCTAAGCCCAGCCAACCAACGATGCCTAATTATGTTGGTCACGAGGAAATATAAACTTTGCTTGGCTGAGACAGAGTACAATAAATTATTAAACGTACTTCATCTGCATTTCCTTGACTGATGGCTTTGAGTTTCTTCGAATAATATTATTATAGTGGCTATTAAGAGTCTTCATTATCACAATAATATGATCAACAAAATTGTTATTTTGACATTCTAAAGTAGGCATAATTTTTTCTTCTATTGGGTAGTGTATGTTTGGGGTGGGGGTAATTTACTTCTTTTTTTTTTATGAAACTGTTTTTGCCAAATTGTTCTTTTTTAGTTGCGCTCATGTGTTCCCTTAATTCTGTTTTCATATACTTGTACTTTAAAGTAATACAGCAAAAAGATCAGGCTGTTCGCTTTTCTTTCATAACAGACTGTTTTACGACACAGAGTGACAAACAGCCTGTTGTGGGCAGCTGATTACCTTCCAATTTTGCAAAATAAGTATATGAAAAACTGTATTTTATGTAACTAGTGGCGTCAGCAATTTAGTGGTTAAGCTACTGGACTCGTTATCGTAAGAATAAGGGTTTAGGGGTTTCGAGGCTTAGCTCAGTCCGACGTTGTGTCCTTGGAAAAGGTACTTTACAAGAATGTTCCCATTTTGCTCGGTCCTATGGACTCGGACGTTAAATTCGGAGGTCCAACCTCTTAGATAACCTAACACAGTTGCAAGAGGCGTTATCCTTATATAATTTCATTAATTTTATCTCTTAAATAACTTCACAATCTTTAACCCCATTTCAAACTAATTAATAAACTCTTGTTTCTAGGTTTATAGCGATTTATGTGCTAAGCAGACCAGTTACGGGCGGTTGGGGGGCGCAACAAGTAGGTCCTGCTTTTTTCCTTTCCCTCTGTGGTTTCTGTCTGTAATGCTTCTTCTCTGCACTTTTTGACAGTTGTTGTGTCGGTGTGGTCCTCTTTATCTAACAAAAAATAACAAACAAACAAAAGAGATGACATACTGACGGGGGCTCTCGTAGCCTAGGGGTTAAGGTGTTGGCCTCTCATTCAAAAGGTCCCGGGTTCGAATCCGGGTAGCGACCGAAAAATTGTCTCCTTTCACCTTCTTTCCTGCTCTCTAGCAATGATCTGTTGTCTGCTTTCATTTCCACTATCTGCCCCCACCCCCTCACCTCCTTTGCCCCCCCCCCCCCCACCTCCTTTGCCCCCCCCCCCTTCTGGGCTCCTGGCTCTTTCTGCAGCCTTTCTACTGCTACTCCTTGGCTCCTCCTTACTGCTGTCTTTCTGTCACACCCTGATCTTCTGGTAGGAAAGAACTACACCTAGCCTCGGATAAGGGCGAAAAATCTCGGAGGGCCCGTGTGCAAGTTGTGCACGTTAAAGATCCCTTGGTGGTCTAAAATCGATAAGAGTAGGCTTCGGCCGCCACCCGGGCAAATTCAAAATTTCCTACCAATCGAAAAATGTTAGGTGTGTCCCGCGTGCTCATATGACCTTATGCAGTTTCGAGCGCCGTAAAACACTTTACAAAAACAAAACAAACATATTGACAGAAATGTTTAAACGGCAATATCAGAATCTATCGAAGTCACACACCCTGCAGATGACTTAGATCTGACACCTTCAACTCAAAGTAAGCACAATGCACACAACGCACTCAACACAGTGCTTGATACTTACAGGTTTCTGAACTATTATGGTGTATTATATTTTTTCAACACATGATTGCTCCATCGTTCACATTGTTTGTTTCCTTTTCGAACTTTCAGGGTTTGCAGAGCTTTGTGAAAAGAATGAGGACTGCAATGCCGAAAACCAACTGGGAACTTGCGAGGAGACAATTATTGGAAAGAGGTGTGGCTGTACTTTCGGTCACTACGCCCCCGAGGGAGTCTGCAAGACAGGTAATGGGCCTGCATTTATACCACGATGAGCAATATTATTGAGATGAATGAGAAAATGCATTCCATTATAGATTTTTACATTCTGTATCCCATGTGTAAAGACATAATGGGGTTTATTTTTATTATAGTTTACGCGTCAGATTATTATAGTGTAGTTTTATGCCGGGTTGACCAGTGGATCCCAATAAATTGAAATGTTTTGAGACTATGAGCGACAAAATGTCATGAACTAAGATTGCCTACACCGTGTCTTCGTAAATATTTTTATTTTATTTCATTCGCCTAAACACAAAACTACTGTGAATTGGCCTACCCAAAAACAAACAACAAGACGAGCAAAAAACCCCCCGAAATATACAAACACAAACACAAACACACACACACACACACACACACACAAATACACACTCAAACACACACACACACAAACACACACATACACACACACACACACACACACACACACACACACACACACACACACACACACACAAACACAGTGTTATTAGAGCATGAAAAACTTACGTTTGTGAATAAATTTTCTTGAGCAAAACCGAAGTTTCTGCATAGATTTTTTTTAGACAGGAATGTGTTAGCAATTATATTGAGATTGCCTGCTATCTTTCGACTCTACTATAACTGGTAAAGTTCCAGCAGAGGTCTCCATGATGGAGATTTTAACTTATTTTAGCAAGGGAGACTCAAACTTGACCTTTACCGTGTGATATTATTACTCCTCATGTTGTACACCTATCATATGTACTAACTTTTTAAAAAATTCTTTCTGGCGAGGGTGGATGACAGTATGGTAGATCTGAAAAGACTTGGTTTTTTATTGCCCTAACGAGCGAATTGCATTGAAACCGCGGACTTTAGTCTATTGAAATATAGCAATTAGGGGCGAATGTAGGAAAGAAAATGGGTTGGGGAGGGGGGGGCATTTATAGAGGTGGTTGATAGTTGTTACAGATAAAACTGATTTGTTGAGTTGGATGAGGGTCGTTCAGCGGTTGTAAATGAGATGTGCTGATGTTGTTCAGAAGGGCTGAATTTGTTCACACAGGATAAATGATATGTTTAGATGAATTTGTTGAGATGTGTCGAATTTGTAGAGGTGGGAAGGTATGGATAAGACGACCAGGCTTTGTATACTTGGAATGTAGCTGAGGAAAGTCAGTGGATGGGGGAGAATCAGTAGACATAAGCACTGGACAGACGAGTAAGAACTGACTTTATTCGGAGGACAAACAACTACATGTATAAATGTGTTGTGCTGAAAATAAATACATGGATCTTAAGAAATACATCTAATCATCCACTACAGAGTATGATCTGACATATAACGAGAACGATAATGCATGCAATACGTTATGTTAAAATGCTTCATTTACCTGTTAGTTAATACACGTTTAAATACTACGTTCAGTGATAAAATTTATGTTTTTGTAGCTTCCAGATGGACGAAAGTGAGCGAATTTGTTTAGACATAAGTGTACAGACATTGCCTCAAATCAAGACATTCTGCATAGTTGGTGTGCGTGATATATTTTCTTTATCAGTTGCACCAGAAAAAAGATGTGTTTTAGTCAGTTCAAAGAACCGTTTGTGGATACTCTAGCAGTTGTTTTTTCTGACAGCTCAAACCATTTTACTTGAGGAAAGAGGCGACGGTGAAATATCCGAAAACGGTGCTCAGAAGAGCAACAGGAACACGCTTAAAAAAGAGTCACCTGTTAAAGGTAAGCTACTTTCCCGTTTGACCATACATGCACTTGTATTCTTAGTCTGTCATCGCCGTTGTTGTTCACTTTCTACAAAAACTCAAGCACGCAGCGAACACAGTGGGGGTTCTCGTGGTCGAGAAGTTACGGTTTTCACCTCTCGTTCAATAGGTCCCAGGTTCGATTCCGGATAGCGAAGGGATATTTTCTTCTCTAAAAATTGTCTCCTTTCACCTTCTTTCTTGCTTTCTAACAATGGTCTGCCGTCTGCTTTCGTCTCCACTTTCTGCTCCTACCCCTACACCTCCTGTGCCCCCTCCTCTGGGCTCCTGACTCTTTCTACAGCCTTTCTACTGTTACTCCTTGGTTCCTTCTTACTGCCGTCTTTCAGCCACAACCCTGATCTTATGATAGATAGGATTAAACAACTAGCCTTCTCGGATAAGGGCTAAATAAAAATCTCAGAGGGCCCGTGTGCAAGTTGCGCACCATAAAAATCCCTTGGTGGTCCAAAATCGATAAGAGTATGCTTTGGTCGCAACGTTGCCAAAATTCAAGATTTCCTACCAACTGAAAATGTTTGTGTTACGAAGTGTGAAATCAGGCGCTCGTCATTTTTTTTTTCTTTTTTGGCATATATATGTTAATTGCGTCGTCTAAACGTTTGTTCATTTGTCTTGCTTTCCATGAAATAAAATTCTATCTTGAATAGAAGTCAAGATATTTATGATTGAATGAGGTGGGGGTCGACTGATTTCAGAGGTAAAAATAGTGAGAAAATGGCAGCCAAAGTTTGGGGACTTCCAAAGCTTGAGAGTCATTGGAAACTGTACATTTACATTTCATGTGCCTTCATTCAACGTTTTCCAGTAGAATTCACACCGTTAAAACACCGAAATGAATAAAGTAAAATGCGATAAAGGTTTTAAAGAAAAGGTAGAAAATGCCCGTTTCTTTTATTTCATTATTTTGACAAGCGCCTGGTTTTACCACGATATCTCACATAACATCAATATCATAGTTGAATATACATGTCGCGTATCCCCCCCGCCCCTCGTTTCTTCCATTGCCAATACCTACTGCACAAACATTAATCAAAGAGGTCATATAGTATACTGTTATTCTACTATTTATTACTCTTTGACAGCAAAGTAAAGAGGTATAATGCAAGCGCTCGCAGCGGTGACGTCTCGTGTGTGTGCGTGTGTGTGTGTGTGTGTGTGTGTGTGTGTGTGTGTGTGTGTGTGTGTGTGTGTATGTGTGTATGTGTGTGAGTGTGTATGTGTGTGTGTGTGTGTGTGTGTGTGTGTACGTGTGTTCAGAACTTGGTCACCAAAATATCTTAATCATTTCATTGACTCTAACGTTCAAATTAAGCGTGCTGTTATGTTAAGATTGCATAACGCATATCTTATGTATCTCATTATTGCTCGTCTTTCATTAAATTTGACAAATCTTTCATTTAACTAGACTAGATCTAGATTATGTTATCAGTGTATTGTTTTGATCAGATAAATGCATGGAGTTACTCGTCCTGCGCTGGGCATTTTCTCAGCGCGTCTTTTCCGCTCTTTCAGCCTTCCTTCTTTATTTCCTGTCTCCATTCCGTTCTTCCTAAGATCATGACGTCAACATCCATCCGTATTATAAACGCAACAGATGGCATGAGCAGATGGGTATGCAGGCAGTCTTTGGTGTAGCGGTTAGGTGCGCCGCCGTGGCACGCGAAAGACTTGGGTTCGATTCCCGTGTGAAGACAATTTTTATCTGGTATCTCATACTTTCTTCCGGGATGTTGTATCCGTTTCAGTCTTAATTGGCCATGATAGGCAGGGTCAAAGCCTGCTTCCTGTAAAAAGTCAAGTTGTTCCCTCATCCGATACGGACATTGGGGATTGCCTTGTTAGAGAGACAACTTCCTGGGACTTCGGCTTGTTGTGGTAGGGTGGTCAGTTCGTTTCCACGCCTCCTTTTCATCCTGAACTGG
The DNA here is from genome assembly GCF_000002075.1 of Aplysia californica. Classification (NCBI taxonomy): domain Eukaryota; kingdom Metazoa; phylum Mollusca; class Gastropoda; order Aplysiida; family Aplysiidae; genus Aplysia; species Aplysia californica. The sequence goes on from NW_004797419.1 coordinate 974,292, forward strand.
AAGTCAGGTACCCATTACTGCTGGGTGGGCAAGAGGGGGCTAAAAAACCGGGTCCAAACCGAGGCTCGAACCCAGACTTTCCGCTTTGGAGACGAGCGCACTAACCGCTTCGCAGCCGCACCTTCTGTAAATGATCGAAATTGTGCCCATGGGGGCGTTTGAAAACACTTTTTCTCACCCACCTGACCTTCGCCCCCCCCCCCCCCCCCCACCTCCACCTCCAAACCAACCAGTGTTTACGAGCACTGAGAAGTCATTGGGATCATAACTCAGTATAACACAAGCACCAGCTGAGTTAAGGATGTGCCCTGCGGTATTGTTGATACCGTGGAACCCTGTTATAAGGAGAGGGAGGGGACCGGAGCAAAATGTCCGCCATAGCAAGATTATCGCTATATAAGGGATCCAGTAATAAATTCAAGGGTAAACTGTAAAGTAGGCCTAATCTATGAGTTTGGTGTTCTGTGTATTTCCTTTTGTTATCTCGGCTGATGATGGGTTTGTTTCAACATGACCTCTAGGTCTTACTTGATAAAAAATCGAATCAGGTTTCTTTTTCTAGCTCTAGATCTGGCGATGTTGACTGACAGCGCGGCGTTGGCGATCAGAAAGAAAGGGCTCTGGGCTAACTCACCCGCTGTGTTTTCCCCCACCCCACCACACCCTGTGGTGCATTCCGTCAGCTTGCGCACGTCACACTTTCGCTCCATCCATCACATTGCTGTGACCTCTCCATCCCCGCATCGGAGAAGTGAGAGGCATGGTAGGCCTTGATAATCTAAAACTAGGCTTAGGCCTACGCTGGCCTATCACGCGATGCGTTCGGCTTGTCTGCGCATGTCACACCTTCCCTACTCGGTTGTTCCGGCACTCGTTGACACACATGGGCTCTCCCATTCTTGGTTTCGCTAGTTCACCAACTAGTTTCTCAACTGGAGAGGTTTTACATTATGTATAATTGGCCCATGCGCTGCGCACAGCAGCAGCAATAATCCGCTATAACCTACTCGCATGTTTGTCTGATTGCGCTATGGCAGTATTTTATTTACAAAGGTAAAGAAGAGAAAAAAACGGGGTTTTTGAATAGTGTCTTTATAATAGACTTCTCGTTTTTTCCGGACTCATTATAAGTGGACTCCACTGTATTGCTATTTTTAAAAAATTAAAAACTTAAGGACGTTAACATCGAATCGTGAAGTTAACCTGAAAGCGCATTGGTTACGAGGTCTGCCCCAAAAGTAAGTTTCTCTGTTCTGTAAAATCAACATTTTAAAATATTTTTTATACATGTACATGGAATTAATTATAAACGTTCCTACAACATCAAGTTTTCTATTCAACATTAAAACTGTTGATCAGCATTTTTCATCTGATGTAGCCAGTGGTCAAACGCAGTTATCATGTCCACTTTGGCCAGAGTCTTAAGCGCGGCATTTGTTTCGAGTACAATTCCTTCTTCGTACACACTCACGATTATGAATCCCAACTCACATCAAATAGATAGGCCTACTTTGAAGATATTATATTATGTGATTTCCCAGTCTTGACACACCTTTTATTTTCCCTCTCTCTCTATCCATTCTCAGGTTCGGGAAATGCTTGCTGCCTGTGTGGACTGTCCAACGTACAGAGTTTGGTTTCCATGGTGATTGCACTGTATCTAACCGTGGCACTGTGAAGGTCTGGTTATGGCACGTAGGGAGTGGCTTTTAAGTAGATCCCTACACTTGAAAAAAGGGCGCAGCTGTTCAGTTGACTGTCACATCTGTCAGAATTGTTTAAACACATTTTGTTTTCTTTTTCTCTTTTTAAGAATATATTTTGTCACAAATTACAACGTGCAGTGGTGTCGGTGGTCTAGTGGCTGGCTGTAGGACTCTCAACCGCATAGTCGTGGGTTCGAATCTCGTCAGAAATCTGGACCTTGTGTCCTTGGGAAAGGCACTTTTCGTGAATTTTCCTCACTTCATCAAAGTGGGAATGGATACCAGGCTATTGACAGCGAAAGATCTTGTCAATTTGTTAGTGGCGAATCCGCGTGGTGCACTGTATGCTTCCTTGGAAGCTGAGAATGTGTCTGAGTTGTCTTCTAGGGACTGCAGGGGTGACAATAGTGATAAAGCGCAAAGAATATTATGCTGTAGAGCGTGGATATGGGCTACAACAAATACAATCACTATTTTTAAAAATATTATTATTATTATTATTATTATTAT
>NW_004797419.1:977616-980847 GCF_000002075.1 Aplysia californica
GTGCTCTTGTTTTTTTGTGGGGTGTCTTTTAAAAAAGATTTGTTCAAGTCGTGACAAAATTATTATAGCTTTTAGCCCTATGAACTGTGCCAAACCAAATCAAAAGAGGAATTTTTTCAGAAACGCTCAGCAACGTGCATTGGTTATTAGGTCAGTTTTGCGGCAATTTTGAACTTCCACTTGAGCCTCCAACGTACAAAGGCTGAGCTGAGTTAAAACTTCGATTTTGTACTTTTCCTCTAGATCAATGTCAAACATGGAAGGGACAAAGGTTGTTTGGATTTTTTTATTTGTATTTTTTGTTGTTATTGTTGTTCTTTAATTTATTTTTGTCTTGTTTTTTTTTGTTTTTGTTTTTGTTGTTGGTTTTGTTTTGGTTTGTTTGGTTGGGGGGGAGGGTTTTTTTTTAAAGTGTTTCTTTGTTTTTCACTAAAAGATGGAATCATAATCCCAAGGATAATTTGAAATTTTGGAGTTATAAAGAAAATTGTTTTCCTTTAGAATGTTTTTCTTTTCTTTTTTTGTGGGGGTGTTTGTTTTTGTTTTGTTTTGTTCTGTTTTGTTTTGGGGTTTTTTGGATTTTTTTACTGTCAAAGAATTCTCCCCTTTCTATAAAGTATGACATTTTGGAAACAGGATCTCTCGGTCCCCCGAAAATATGTCGGACTCAAGCTACTTAAAAGAGAAAACAATAGTAGGCTTTCTGAAGCGAATATTCATTAAAGATATTGACTACATCAAGCTGCTCTCGTTGTTGTTTATATGTACCCAATAATCATTCTGTCCAACATGGGTTCACTATTCGAGAGGTGGCAATTTCAACGCTTTTTTAAAACAAGAGAAGGTCACACTTCGAATGGCTTGGTACTGGGCTCATGATTTAGAGCCATGACACAATAAACTTGAAAGAAGACAAAGACAAAAACAGGCAAGTTTGAATGCTGTTGGGGATTTGCAAGCTCAACTGACAAGTTAGATTGTGCATACTAAGAGAAGTATAATCAATTGCTCGTTGATATTTAGGGAAACACAAATGCAGTTTCTGAGACACTTCAACAAATTCATGAAACCAATACTCTGATTTGGAATGGAAAGGATGTGCATCCACGAGGCAGTGGCGAAGCAGGCTACATACTTCATGGTAAATGCCGATACAGTAATTTATGAAAAATCACCTTATTTCAGAAGAAAAAAAATCAAAAGATCATAATGAACCAAGACCAGACAAAAGGGAAATTTATATAACCTACAGGTTTATTGACCTACTTTTTGCTTCATCTTCAGCACACTTCGGTTAGCAGAAAGCAGGATTCTTTGAAAAGTCGACTGGTATTATTGATTCAGTCATTCCTGAGCGTTCTTTAATGGAGGATTTCAGCAGATGATAAAGTGTTATTTTTAATTATTAGGCCTAACTTAAGAGTTTGTATGCCTTTATCGACACAATTCAGATCATTCAGAGCTTCCAACCCTTCATGAAAAATTGACTGGCATTATTGATTCAGTGGCCGATATTCCAGAGTGTACTGTCATGGGAGATTTCAACAGTAGACAAAGTTGTTATGTTTTTTTTAATAAGACACCATGGGAAAACGGCCTTGGTCCACACAGCAACATTTCCTTAAAACACTGTTACTTGCGAAGTTGATTTATAGAAGCAATACAGCCCTTTTTATATTTCATAGTTTAACATGAGGGGCTTATAATAGGTGACGTCATTTCCTTAAATGTAGGTATGCGCCATTCAGTCAATGAACGACTTTGACGCATAAACATTGAGCGCACATAAGTATCACAGACACTTAAAACTTTGATATGCACGGATCAGACTACATGTGTGGGTGGTAGGCGGGTGCTTTGGTGTGGTTTGCTCCTTCTTTCCTTTCAAACATCTATCGTCCTTATCTCCCCTTCTTCTTTTTTGTGTTTGTTACTCTCTTGTAACTCGTCTAATCTTCTGGCGCTCATATGACCTTATGCAGTTGTGAGTGCCGTAAAACCTCTACGAAAACTTAACTTAAAGACTACATGTTGAGTGGACAGGTTCAAATAAATATATATATAAACTCAAACACGTCTGGGACTGATAGATTATGAGTCTGACACGTCTGTAATTCGGGTAAACCGATACAATGAAAAATTAAAGAGAAGTTGAAGAAACTTATTGGAAGTAACTGTGATGGTACAATTGTTGGAAAAATAAATCCCTGATTACGTCCCTTTTGTCATTCACACGTTGAAAAGGGACGTTATGTGCCATTATCGGTTCAGTTTTGCTCAATTATGTTCTGATTGGTCTTAGTCTTTTGTTTGTTCTTTTTTTTGGCGGGGAGGGGGGGGGCGAGGGGCAGCGTTTTTATATCCATTAGTTTTGCCTTGCTTACAACAGTGAAAGGAAAACGAAAACGTGAAAAATTACTAAGGCATAGATCTAATGTGTTGGGTTTTTAAAATTGTTAATTTAGATGTTTTTAAGCCCCCAAGGACACAATTTAGATCATTTAGAGCTTCTAGCTTTGCCTGTCGAGGCCAACCCGACCTGAGAGATATACAACACCCCAGCAGAATAACCGGGATACTCAATACTAATTTCTCCCCTCTCAGGAACGAACTCGGGTCTTCTTCGTGTGACAGCAAAGCGCCTCACCACTTAACCATAGACTCGGGTCTAATTTGTTGTGACGAATGTAATAGAAATTGTCTTCCATTCTTCTCAGTTTATTCTTGCCACAGATGATCCAAGGCAACTTGTCCGTAACTAGGCTAATGATAATAACAATAATCAAAGTTCAAAGCAGTTTGTGGGTTAATACATGATACTAGTTTTTGGGCCACCATTGAGGGCAGGCAAGGCAGGGGTTGGCCCAGAACAACATACATAGGGAACCTAAACAATTGGGTAACAGGGAAAGATCAGGGAAAAGAAGCTTTTTTTAGAGCATCCGAGCAAGGGAATGAATGGAAAACCATGATCGCCGATGTCTGTCGCAGATCTGGCACTGGATGATGATGATCATGTTATATACCCGGTATCATAACTGTTATTGTGAAAATGCACAGCACCCAATTAGTGCATCGCAGGGAGAGAGAGAAAGCCCGGTAAAGTCATATCCATTTGCCCATTTGCAGTAATAATAGTATGTCTATCTGTCTGTCCTCCCCCCCTCCCTCTCTACCTATCTATCTATCTATCTATCTATCTATCTATCTATCTATCTATCTATCTATCTA
>NW_004797419.1:982072-1027072 GCF_000002075.1 Aplysia californica
AGAGAGAGGGGGAGGGGGGAGAGATCGTGTGAGAAAAAGATGAGAGAAAAAGAGAAGATGACCATGGGAAGAGGGAGGAGGGGTGAGAGCGAGACACGGAGGCTGTTTGACAGTTAACTTTACGCCTTGAGCAGGCAAATGAGCAAGTGAATGGTTTTACATCCAGCACTTGTCCATTTGACAAAAATATGTCAATTGGAAACGTATAATATTACATTTGATTACTAGTAATAAAAAGACTGATTAATCACAAAAGTATCTTCTTTTTTATTATTACACTGGTCAACACACATTTTGGTGCTGGGGGTTTAAGGCTTGCTCTAAGTCTAAGCTAATTTGGGGTCGGTAATTTCAGAAATGGCTTCAGTTTTTGCGTATCACATTAAGTTTTCTTTCCACGTGAAATTGGTATTTTTAAGTGAATACGACAAAATTCAGGAGTTTTCAAACAGCATAGCCTATAGTTTGGTCTAAAAATTCGCTTTTATGAATCAGAGTAACCTGTTGATTGTTGAACCTTTAAATGCATGACTTTTCATCCAAAATAAGTAAGTGATCAATGAAAGTTGAATTATGCCAATTTTGCTGTACAAAAACGAAACAAAAAACTACCTGCCATTGCCCTACGAAAATGTAGCTCAACCACTATCCATTTTCACCTTCAACATTAAATTACAAGAGAATGCCAAATAATCTTGCAAAAGTATTGGTTTGTCTATAAAACGGGTTTTTGTCGTAAAAACAGTGTTTGTGGGTTTTGTGAAAGCAGTGTGCCTAAGGATGAAAATCAAATTTTTCCCACCAATCGACTTCAAATCCCAGTTGTTTCAATCTTCTAGAATTGAATGATATGGCAACGGTTGAACAGAATTTTTAGTTTCAACACCGGAAGAAAAAAAATGTATTAAAAAGTTGTAAGGATAGTTTTATCATTGCAGGGAAAAAGAAAACCTCGCAACATACAAGAACTTTGTCTTATGTCACTACATACCAAGTTTGCTACTTGCATTTGGTGTATCTGTCTGATCGGAATGAGTTGAGACTTTTGTTAGATGGTTTTAAAAAAAAAAAGTTTGAAATGTGTGGTGTACCAAAACGAAAATTCTTTTGGGCTTGTTCCTATCGATTAATCGGTTGTGTTCAGAGAATAATACAGGCATATAAAAATAGAGCAGGATCGACTTGAATATAAGGACTACAGCTAAACGATGTCTGTTGATCCGAAAATGGTTTACTTCTTACTTAACCAACAGGACGACCATACCAAGTATCCATGATCTTTTTGTCTGTGGGATAGTCAAGGAAATACACTGGGAACAAAAGGTTTGATTAGTGAGGACAGCTCTGACAGTTGGAGAGAAGAATATCGTCGATGAAATGAACCACTTATGTGGGGGGGGGGGGGTCATCTTTCCTCCCCTTCATATCAAATTAAGCTTGATGAAGCAATTCGGGAGAGCCCTGGACTTTGAGGGGGCCTGTTTCAAGTATACAATATGTACAGCTTTTCCAATCTCTGAGACGAGAAAATTGAACCTGGTGTTTTCGGTGCCTCCCAAATCAGAAAACTGATCACAGACTCGATGAGTGGCATAATATAGAGACAGGACCTTGGGAAACGTTTGTGTCTTTGGTAAAACTTTTTGGGCGATGGAAGAGTAGGAAATCCCAAGAACATGGTCAAAACTTTGTAATAAATCTTCCATCTCTTGGCCTGCAACACGAGCAACAACATTTTTTTTCTAATTAGTCATTTTTATGATTTTCCTCAAAACTTTGGTGATGTTAGTGATGAGCAAGGTGACAGATTTCATAAAGACTTAACGATAATGGAGGAGAGCCATCAAGACCGATGGAACCCCAACACAATGGTAGATTACTGTTGAGGCATCCAAAGAGACTGTCCACACACAACGCACTACAGACAGAAAGTTTCTGTCATTTAAAATATGTTGCTTCCAACTTAAGTACTTGTACTATTTCTTAATGCTGTGCCCATTGCTATTGTGAAATTGAAAACTGGCATGATTTATACGAATACAAAAAAGCTATGATGTCTCATTGTTTTCCCTTGCTCTGAAAAAAGTTGACATTTGTCATTTTTATAGCTAATTCAATTGCATGCCGCAAAAAATGAATGCTATAAAGAAAAAAAAATAGCGTGTTAGAGCAAAAACCGACCTCGTATTATGTTTAATCCATCCACAAACTCCATGCCGCAAAAGAGTTCAATTGTGTTGGCATATTATGTTGTGATTATATAATGGGCTCTACTCGTCTTGACTTTCAGGTCAATCTTAACTTTTAAAAAGCATGTTTTTGAATTGGATTGAAAAGAAACGTCAAGCTAAAGGATTAATTTCTAAAAATAGGCTACTGTGGGCAGGGGCGGCTCGTGGGGCTAAAAAATGGGCGTGCACAATTAGTTAAGCTATCACAGGCTGAAGATAGTCAAAGGCATTGTAAATGGGATGGTGTATAGTTTTAGGATCTTTGGGTTGGTGAGGGAGGAGCTCGTTCTTTTATTTTCTTTCCTTATACTTGTCGCTCTGATTTCTAGAACAAAATCTGTTTGTTAGCTAAACATCCTGCATAAGAACTGATTACTCAAGTAATAACTTTCACCACTCCACAAACAAAACCATTCAAAGACACAAATCATAGGACGGTGACTTGAGTATGTCACATTCACCTCCCTCGGGTTCACGGTCACAGAGTCGCTTAAAATAGCCTAGTGGCAAGACAATGAACCAATCAGAATTCACTTGAGCACTCTGCTGGATTGCTCCGGGGCTCACATAATTTTGGCATAGAATAGTGTACAGTATATGACGTTTATTTTTAGACTGCCAACTGTGGGCTTATGTTTCGGCACTATTCGTCTGGAGCACATTTGAGATGTGCCGACTTATTAATATTAATGTACCGCCAAACTCGCTACGACTGTCGTCATCGCTTGGGTTATGCCAAAGAGCGATTTATAGGTCAGGTTACCACTGTTGAATCTCCTATTACGTTTAGTTAGAGCACGTAGGCTTTGGCACGGCATAGTGCATAGTACATGTAGATGTTTTACCGCACTGTAGACACAGAAATTACAGTTACAGAGCCAGCAAGGACCTTGTTTTGATATAATATTTGACTTGTGTTTGTTTCTGGCGTCTTTTATTTTATTATTGTGGGTGCTTTACGTACAAAAACAATAAGAAATTTTGGGCGGCACTGCACGACCGTGCTCTATGGACGAACCGCGCCTGACTGTGGGGTTTTGTTTGTTTGTTTGTTTTTGTTTTGTTTTTAACTTAATCTAAAACGGCGATGAAGAATCGGAGAACGCAAAAAGCAGAGATGCTGGATTTGTGTCCATGAAGTTGGGGGTATCGATCTTTTATGTGTTTGTTTCAATGTGTTTGTATGCCAACATCGACGCAATTCAGAATATTATATTTAGGAGGCGGGCTTCGACCCTGCTTGTCAGGGCCAACCTGGGCTGAGAGGAATTCAAGTTTCAACGTCCCTGCAGAAAGGCCGAGATATTCGATAAAAATTCTCCCGGCACCAAAATCGAACTCTGATATTCTGCGTGCGACGGCGAAGCACCTGACCGCTAGACCACATACGACGGTGGAGTATCAACGGTCTGATCAGATTTCTAATTGCTCGGTTATCAAGATCTGTGTAATAGAAATTATTGTGCCGGATAAGCTAGGGCCAATAACGCATGCTTTTATGCTAGTATGTCACTGCCTGCAAGGCTATATCGACTATGCATATAAACATGTAAATCGTTTATTATTGGCGCCCTTTTGGCCCTTTATCGTGGCTTGTCGCTGACGCTCTTTCGTATCTAAAAGTTCTTATCAGATCGAATACGTGTAATGTGAGTCGGATAAAAGGCTGTTGTTCCCTTCCCATATTGTTATTCAGCTCAGAGCTGTAAAACTAAGCTGAAGTGCTGACCAAATCCGGTGGCTGGGGAATCGCCCATCGCCCAGGTGGAGGAGAAGTACCGTGACTCAAGAGTTCGCCGCAATGTCTACCGACAAACCACATCCCCCCTGGGGGGAGGGCTTGGGTCCAAAGCATGACGTTTCTGTGGTCGCTTGTCCCATGTGTTCCATAAGGTAATCTTTCTTTTTGTTGTTGTTGTTTGAAATGCAGTTGAACTTGCTCTAACGACCACCTGTCCAAGACTATCACCTGTGTAAACGACCATTTCCTGCTTCTTCCATTGCGTTGTGATGACACTGCGCAACATGATCATTACTGTTTAAGATTACCATGTCATTTATTGTTTCTCCTCAACACTGAATGGTCGTCTAAGACAATTTAATTCGACTGTAATATTATTCTCCTACGTATTTACATTCCTGTCTATCTTCCTTATATATTACTTCTCGAAGTATGAGAGACATCCATCTTCGCGTGCCTGGCCTGGGTATTATTTGGCTTTCCTTCGTCAAAAGACAGATTCTGAAAACCTGAGCCTTTGACCGTAATAAGAATTTTTTTTTTTTTTTTTTTAAATACTTCCTAGGTGTTCTCGTGTACTATGTAGTCTGGCCTTTTAGTGGGAGAGAGGCAGGTGTTATGAGCTTGCCCTGTTCGCCACTGCCATAAATGAATATGTTCTAGTGTGCGTTTTGTGGTCTAACTTGGTAGTAAATAGACCCCATGGATAAAACACGTCTAAGAAGACGAAAGTATACCGTTGTATCTGTTCAAAACACCATTCGTTGTCATGTGTAGAAGAACACCAAAAACTCAAGTTGTAGAGTGCGAAGTGGTCATTTGTCCAGGAGATTGTCTAGCTAGGATGGGGCGTTGGCGTTAGAGCAGGTTCGACTGTATTTGTATAGCTTTGTCAGGGGGCTTTGTATGAGCTGCATGATCCTCACTCTCACCTGCAAAAACAACAACAACAACAACAGCAAATAATAATAATAAAAATCACAATAAAAATAGATAATAATGATAATAATAACAATAATAACAATAATAATAATAACAATAATAACAATAATAATAATAATAATAATAATAACATTAATAATAACATTAATAATAACAATAATAACAATAATAACAATAATAACAATAATAACAATAATAACATTAATAATAATAATAATAATAATAACCACGCCCTGCCTGTCCCATGACCCATCTATCCAGGTCCCCCCCCCCCCCCAACTATCCTTGCTCTGTGTACTGCCAGCCTTCTATTCCCAGCAACACAAAGATATTCCATGCTTGTAGGTCCATTCCTGTCTCCCATTTAGAAACTGCATATTTTGTCTTTCCCTAATTGTTGTCATACATGTTTGGAGCCGTTCATTTTTAGCAGGCTCATGCAGACTCTACTCATTTCTTTACTTTTCTTCTCATCTGTCGCCTTAAAAAAAACAACTTATTATTTCTGTTGCATCTATTTTGATATTTTCACTGTCTGTTCGCAACTGCATAAGGTCACATGAGCGCCATGGGGTGGATGTCAACAGAAATGTCCTTACAGGGAATCAGACTTATTCTGCTCACCTCTCTAGCTTCAACAGCACAAAGTCTGCTATCAAGGCACCCCAGAAATAGTGGGTCATAAGAGTGTGACAAACATACAAAAGAAGTAGAGGGAAATGACGTCATAGGAAGAACGTTGACAATGTAGGCTATTTACAGTACAGCAATCCCGACATTAAAGGACTATTCCCACAAGTCGACCGTTGGACGAGCTCTTTCGTCCGATCAAACAGTGGGGTAACAAATACAATTTAGTTGTTTCCATTCGACAGCTTTCGATTTCATCTCCTCATGCTGCACAGCCCTTAGGTGTGAGCAGTCCGCCGAACGGACGTCACAGCACGTGGGCACGTGGAGCGGAGGGTAAACTCACCAGTAACCTCGGCTGCACACTGCTCAAATCACGGGATTGTTTACTCAACTACATTAGCGCACGTGGAGCGAGACTCTTTAAAAAATAAATTAGGCTTAGTTTTTGTATGACTTCCTTTCTTTCATCACAGCAACTCAAAGAAGTCAAAGGTGTAGTCTAGTTTTGGAATTTTGAATCATTAATTTCCCAAAGGACTTTTATAACTGGAAGTAGAAGTGTCCTTGTAAGTTTTGCGCTTGAATTCACTTTGAGCCAACGATTTGTTTGCACTATGAGGGACAAGAAGTCATCCAAACACACTTTCACTTTCTCCACTCTTCAAAAGGTTACGCTTCAGCTCTACTTCCATTTTACAGAGAGGCAAAGAGAGGAGCTTTGTCCCATGATAGAGGGAATCCAAAAGAAAGAACTCGGCAGGCCTTAGGTTGGAACAGAAGCACATTGTCAAGATAGATAAAGCAGCACGAAATGAATGAAGAGACTTTCCTAGCTAAGAGAGGACGGCCTTTGAAGACTGGTAATTTTCAGAGGGAAGTTGTCCAGATGTTGGAAAGAAATTGAATTTGTTACTCTCAGAAAGTTGAAAAGATGGTTGTCCGATAATTGTGATATAAACGTATCGAAGATATGCCTTTGGAAAACAGTGAGACGTGTTGGGTTTACGTTCAGGAAATCAAATGGTGGGGAAATTTACTGTGCGAAAGAAATCCTATTGTTGTTTTAAGAAGTAAGTACTTGAGAGAGTTGAAAGACGTCCATCAGAAAGGATTTGAGGTTTGCTTCTTAGACGAAACCTTTATAAGCGCTCACTGTGTGTTCCAAAAAGAATGGCAGTCAAAGGATGGACACATTAAAAGAAAAGTTCCAGCTGGAAAAGGAGAGAGACTGATCATTGCACACTATGGAAGCAGTGAAAAGGGTTTACTTGAAAACGTAGAACTAACTTTCAAGTCAAATTCCAGTGACAAAAGGGAATATCACAAGGAAATGAATGGCAACACATTTCGAAATTGGATTATTTTTTAAAAAGTACGACCTGCACTGCACAAGCCATCTTGTTAGTGATGGATAATGCGTCATATCACAACGTAGTGGAAGAAGAGGACAACATTCCAACAAGTGCAAGCAGGAAAGAGGAAATGACAGATTGGCTCAACCAAGAGAGGATACCATTTGCACCGTCTCAGCTTAAACCTGAGCTTCTCTTGCTCGTTGAAGAACGTAGAAAAGCCAAACGATTTCAAGTTGATCAAATTGTGGAACAGCACGGACACATTTGTCTACGGTGGCCACCCTACCACACCCATCTAAATACAATTGAACTCGTCTGGGCGAAGATCAAAGGCACGGTTGCATCTCAAAAAACAAACTTTAAACTGAAAGATGTCAAACAGCTATCAGAAAATGTGATATCTCGAGTGGACAAAGTTTATTGGCGGCAGTGGGAAACGCATGGAAAACGTATGAAGGACGAGTATTGGGAGAAGGAAGGACTTGAGTTCATCCAACCAAGAGTAGTCATCAACCCATGTGAAGACTCGTCTGACTCGCTCACAGAACAAAGGTAGGCCAATGCTGAGACTACTCACTTCTTGCCACATTTGTTGTATTCTTTGTACCCCCCTGAATGTGCTCATCTTTTCGTGCTGGGATTATAAATACTGTAAACATTAAATGTGATGTACTAATGATAAAGAGTAATTACTTAACCAGTCACTAATTAGCTACCTAATTTGAATGTTCCTCATGTCGTGGCTGCTCATAACTATCACGAACAATCAGAGGCGAAGCGTCTATATAATCAAATAATCACTGCTTCCCTTCCTAATTTTGAAACATTGTCGCAGTCAAATTCACCCATAGACGTAATCATCATAAATTAAATGTAAAAAGACGTTCATAATCACCAATGAGCAATAGACTATGCCTAACCTTCAAAACCGTTTCATTGCCAGAGAAATAGCCTGTTCGCCCCTATCGGGCCACTCCATAAGCAGGCACCAGCTTTGATTAAGTAAGCTTAAAGTGAGGCTGGGAGAGTCAACCAATAGATTTGAAGCACAGAATTCTACACTTAGTGTAGAATTCTGTGATTTGAAGGGACCATGTGCATAGCAGTCAGAGCTGTTTCATTGTCGCATATACCCTGTTCACCCCTTTCGGGCCACAGTTATAAGCACCCAGACGCGCTGATTATCTCAGCGAACTATTACACTGGTCGAGTCTACCTCACAGATGTGAGGGGAACTAACTCCTAATAATCCTTTGACTCCTGCTACTACATTGCTAGTGCTTGTTTTTTTTTTTCCTCGACTTTTTAACGTCCTATAATCAGATCGTCACCTCGATTATGACAGTGGCTCCTGGCCGCGAAAAGCTAGACAAAAAACAGCCAAATGTGAAATAAAAAATTAATAATTGGCGTGCTCTACCAATGTGTTTCGGCTGTCTGGTATAACAATAACATGCCATTGTAGTGCTGACATCTGTGCTTCTTTCCTTGGTGTTCGTGTGTTCAAATCTAAAGTTAAATTTAAGGTTAGTTAGAATACATATTTAATGAAATACTTTCCCGATTATTTTAACGGTTGAACAAGCATACAACATGAATTCAGGATTTGTTTTCATTCACAACTCAGAGTTGCCGCCTCCAGTGCCAGTAAGATTCTTGTGACTTGTGTGATATCTCCAGGCCCTATCTGGTCCCATTTCCCTTTGATTACCCTGTCAAACAAGTCAGCCTTCGCCCCTGTGTATGTAACCTATTTTGTAGATGTGTTACACTCACAGTGACATAATACAGAACATTTAGGAGACGGGCGAGGCCTACTTCAACCCAATGTCAGGGCCAACCTCGGCTGAGAGGGAACAGCGCCCCAGCAGAAAGACGGAGGTTCTCAGTAAAAAATTCTCCCCATACGGGAATCGAACTGAGGTCTTTTGCGTGCGACGATGAAGCGCTTGGCTCGTGCACTTTAAAAATAAACAGGCCTTAACATCATAAGAATAGACAATCCAATATTAATTTTTAAGTGCATTGAATAGAGCTTTTTGTTTTTTGCAACCGAACTATGAAAAAAAACAACCGATCTTGCACTTTTGGTGCAAGCCTCTCAAAGCAAATAACCAGAGAATCTTCTGTAATGAGCCCACTGCCACGAGAGTTCGCTACGTCACGATACAGTACAGTAGGACTGTCCGCAAGTCACAACTCACCGGAAGTTCCCTCCTGTAGCAAGCGGGGGGCAAATCAAACCACAAGGCTGCTCGCAAGACTCTACCGCAAGACGTCCGCTACTTTGCAAGCCTTCGATTAACCGAGCAGAATTCAGCCCTACTGCAGAGTGGGCTTGTGGTGGAAGCAGATCGAATTTAGATTTGGGCACGTTGCAGCGTTGCAGTTTCGTTTGGCTTCAATGATGCGCTTGGCTTCTGCTGCTTTGGCACCCTTCGTTAGGTTATGATCGATAGGCTATCAATATTAGTGCTCTAATCATTGCGTGCAGATCAATGGGAACTATGAACCGGCACACTTATCGAGAACCGTACTATCTCATTCTTTCTGCTTGGATGTTGTATCACGCTCAGCCAGTACGCTACCTTAGAATTACAAAGATCTTCATGTATCTGACTTTTTTGGCTCATTGATTGTTTTACTTAGACCATGAGGTCAGAAAACCAGATTGGTCCATTTTTCGCTCTACGATTTTGAACCGCAGGCCCGACCTAATATTAAGCAAACCACGGATTTAATATAATTGAGAGCTGTCCTGGTATTATATAAACTCCTTTCAATGAGATCTTTTTCAAACAAAGTGGTATGAATTTTATTTTAAAAAACGAAAAAAACGAGACAAAAATAAAAGCAAAACAGCAGGTAGGCCTAGGCCATTAATAAAAGGGCTCTTTTCAAAGGGGATGACTTGCCTCTTGCCTATATTATTGTTCGAATAAAAACTCGAATATTCGATTCGCACGACTCTCTGACATGGGAAGTGGGAACAAAGATAGTACAAGATCTTTGGTGGGAAGTTACTCTCCACTCTCCAATAAACAACACTAACTCTCCATCTTTGTAGAGCTACTTTCGTTTTTCAACACCAGTGAACAATAGAGTGAACAACTGCTGTTAAGAAAGAAGCCGCTTATTTGCTGTCAGTCCGCATTCGGAAGATGTATAAATCTAGATCTAAATCTAGATCTAGATATAGATCTAGTTATACTTTGAAAGCTAAAATAATAGTATGCATTCTTTGAATCCAGAGGACCTGCAGGAAGAGTGCTGCGGACTTGAAGTAGAAATCTAGCCTAGGCCTAATTTTAAAGAGATCGTAAACTACGTAAATCACGCAATTACCTTATAAATAGATCTAATCTAGATTTAGATTATCTAGTGCCTTCCAATTTTTACTATTTATACTTGGGCTGACTTGAGTATTTTCTGAGTGCAATAAGTCTAGATCTAGAGTCTAGAATCTAATCTAGTCTAAAATTGAATACACTAACGTGACTGTGTGACACAGTAGTCTACTTAGTGCAGCTGTTACTGCTGGCTACAGCCTTGGTCAGATCTTTATCTTGTGGTGGATCTTGAGGTTCAGCTGTCTTCCTTACTTCAACGTCAAGATTTAAAATCTGGATCTCCTGGACTGCCTGGACCTCTTTCTAATCCGTGCAATTAATGCCTACTGACTATAATATAAATAGTCTTAAATAGCCTCTTGAACTTACCAGGTTGGTGCAGGCTGTAGTGTAGGCCTACTTCACGACCTACGGCAATTTGGATATAACAATTTTATAACTGATAGCACTAGCAGCTGGCTTCTTGAACATTGACTCTTCTAATTCTGACACTGAAGGTTTTATTGAATAACTAGACTCTATGGCAACCACAAGGTTTGTGTTTTAGCCTACCGTAATTGTTTTGTATTTTATCACATACATGACATATTTTTAGATTGAGATAGGTCTGTTTCGCTCTCTCTCTCTCTCTCTCTCTCTCTCTCTCTCTCTCTCTCTCTCTCCCTATCTCTCTCCCTATCTCTCTCCCTCTGTACTATCTGTCCACCCCCACCCCCACTCTCTCTCTCTATCTCTTACTCTCTCTTCTTCTCTCTCTCTCTCTCTCTCTCTCTCTCTCCAGATCTCTCTCTTTTACAAACACACACAAAACACCACACACACACTCACACACACTGACACACACACACTGACACACACACACACAAACAGACAAAGACACACACACCTGCACACATGCTCATATATTCTCTGTTTGTCTGTCTGCCCCCCTCTCTCTTTAATGTCCTTTTTCTCTGACTGTTTATCTCTCTCTCTCTCTCTCTCTCTCTCTCTCTCTCTCTCTCTCTCTCTCTCTCTCTCTCTCTCTCTCTCTCTCTCTCTCTCTCGCTCACTGTCTCTATGTGCACCCCCCTCCCCCCTTTTCCTTTTCCCTTCTATCACACACTCTGTCTCTGTCAGCTTGTCTATCTGCCTATATCTCTGTCTCTCTTTCTCTCAGTTTCTGTCTCCCCTCTCCCCCCACCCCCTCCCTTACCCCTCCTTCCATCTTCTCTCTTCTCCTAACTCATTGGAACATCAACCATATATATATTGTCAATTATCATTTACTGATCCATCCATCCATCTATGTGTCCATCAATTACATACACACAAACACACACACGCACACACACACACACACACACACACACACACAACACTGCCCCCCCCCTCCCACACTGTCACAAAACACACACTTTATGGGACAGTATGGGGGCTAAATTTCGTGAATGAAGCATCTCTGTCTTTCTGCTAGGTCATTGTATCCCTCTCAGCCCGGGTTTGTCCTGACAGACAGGGTCAATTCCTGCCACCTAAATTATATTGTGTCAATGGTGGCGTTAAAAAACCACCAACATTAAAAAGAAAAATTACACCGAAAAGATATTCTGTACTTAGTGCGAGAATATATGAGCTGTTGTTTTCAAGGGGTGGGGCAGAGGTGTAAAAACAAACTCAACTTTTCCTCGTTTAACTTTTTGGTTAAATATTTCTTGTAATGCAGCCTCTTGCCCAGAGACGGTACTCTCGACAGTGGGGTTTATTCCTGCAACTGTGAGAACTGTGGCCATTTTTTCAAGTTCCGGTCTGTTGGAGATCAGAAGAATGACATCAGCCTTACCATCAATGGACAAAATTACACAGGTCTGTAACTGAATAATATTTCTGTTGTTTCTTTCTGTTTCATTCATTTTATGTCCTACAGGTTCAACTGTGTTTTATTTGACTGGAAGTCAGAGCTAAATCATCAACTTTACTTAATGAATGTCTGTGATTTTAGAAAGTACATGTTCACCATGCTATTTTTTATTGCATTGTTGAGGATTGATCATAATTCCAAACTGATAATACACTAGTACACTCAAAGAGCACTTTAATTTAATTTTTAAAAGGTGCAGCCACTGCTAAAATACATTTCCGTTGAAGGGGGTAAATATATGTGGACTGACATATTTTCACCTTGTACAACGTCTGGCACCACTTCTTTGTTCAGATGTTGAGACCCATTATTATTGTTTAGCTGTTGACATTTTAATTTTCTCTCACATCTTGATCCAGTCGGAAATGATATTTTTATTTCCTATTTCTGATCCAGTCGGAAATGAGTTTCACCCTGCAACCTCGCTTCTGGAGTTTATGCGCAGCACGCGGATCTCTACTGGCACCAAAGGTGGCTGCTATGAGGGTGGATGTGGCTTGTGCCTGGTCACTGTGACCCTCACTGACCCTATCACTGGCAAGATTCGCCCCTATGCCGTGAACTCTGTGAGCATTATATCGGAAATCTAGTTTAGTGATATCGTATTAAACTACTGTGAAACCCTCATAACACCAACTTCATGGGACCAGAGAATTTCTTTGTTTTAATGTTAAACAGACTTTGTGTGAAGGGGAGCTGCAATGGAAGGATAAGGAAGGGGGATTTTGAATCATTTTGAGTTAAAGGGATTTTGTGATGAATGATTGAATGGCTTCATGTTAAAGTCTGCTGTTTATCATAGACATGAGCAAACTGGAAACATCTGTCAGATTTGAGTCTTATGAAATAGGGACCTGAAAGGGAAATAAATCTTTTGTAAATAATTCTCCTTAGGCCCATGACACCACCTACAGCCAAATATTCTAGGTTGACTCAATATCCTGAACATGAATAACGAATGATTCTCCTGTTAAAATTTTTGTGTGATAAGTAGCATTGTAAAAAAGAAGAGCATCTTTTCAGGAACTAATAGCTGTGGACATCAAAATCATAGTCAAACTCAAGGTTTTGAAAGTTATTTCTTTTTGGCATGTGTGAGCTAAGACAGATTTCTCTTAATGGGATAACCGAGCTTAAATCCTATTTTTCTCTGTGGTTGTACAGTGCTGCCTGCAGTTGTATACATGTGATGGCATTACGGTGACCACTGTGGAAGGCCTTGGCAGCACCAAGGATGGACTCCATCCCATACAGGATAGGATGGCGAAACATGATGGGGCTCAGTGTGGCTATTGCACTCCTGGTCAAATCATGAATATGTATGGGTAAGTTGGATCATAGTCATGGTGGATCGTTCTAAAACAAATTAGAAAGAGGTAATAAACTTTTACTAGTACTGCCAATTAGGTGAAAGTACTGTCTGCATGAGGGTGCAGTGGCAGAGCGGTTAGTGAGCTGTCTCCGAAGCGGAAAGTCCGGGTTCGAGCCTCGGTTTTGCTCACGGATTTTTTTCGCCCCTCCAGCCTGCCCAGCAGTTATGGGTACCTGACTTCGAGTTGGGGAAGTAAAGGCGGCGTGGAAAGGAAGTGGCCACCCTACCACAACATGCCGAAGATCCAGGAAGTCGTCTCACTAACAAAGCAATCCCCAATGTCCGGATCGGATGCGGGAACAACTTTACTTTTTTTACTGTCTGCTTTGTATTTGATAACAGACATGCCGATATTTTTTAAAATGAATCTTCCCCCCCCCCCCAACTTTTTTAGCATCTAAAGAGAATGGTATAATGCAGTTGCAGAAAATTATGAATGCTTTAAATCAACCATTTTTTGATAGCCAACAAAGTATTTAATTGATGTGGCATCATGGATTGCTTCACAGATTGCTACAGAAAAATCCCAAACCCACAGTGCAGGAAGTGGAAGATGCCTTTGATACAACGCTGTGCAGATGTACAGGTCTGAACTTTTTACCTTGT
This sequence comes from Aplysia californica, assembly GCF_000002075.1. Lineage (NCBI taxonomy): Eukaryota > Metazoa > Mollusca > Gastropoda > Aplysiida > Aplysiidae > Aplysia > Aplysia californica. The sequence goes on from NW_004797419.1 coordinate 996,203, forward strand.
AGAAAGACCAGTAAAATGATGCAAATATTCAGGTTTTTAAAAAAAATTACATATACTGAGTAATGAAATCTTTTTAAGAAAACTATTTAGTGACATTCAGTGCTTGATTGTTTGCATTTGAAAAAGTTCCTATGGCTTGGTTAAATCAACACATCGCTCAGAAGAAAGACAAATTTGATTCGTCATGCTTGCTTCACAACAGTGCTATTAAAGTATGCCACTCACTTTTGTTAAACATTTATTTATCTTGTTTCCTCCCTTAGGATACAGAGCTATCCTGTCCGCAATGAAGTCATTTGCTGTTGATGCGCCTGATTCATTGAAGTCAGAGGGAGGTCTCATAGATATTGAGGTAATTTTCTTGAATCGTTCTTTTGAACTTGAATTGTTCTTTTGTTGTATATGCAGAAACCATTGTTACCATTAGGCAGAGTCACTTCAGATGTAAAGTGATTTTGCTCCTCGTTTAGGAGAGAAATGGTTGTTCTTGCAGCAGGCATACTTATCAAACTGGTTTAGCTTTCTCCTTTAAAATATCACGGATTGATGGTGAAGCCTTGACATGAAAGTCATAAATAATCACTCTTCTTACCCTCGGGTCAGAGAAGAGAATCGTATAAAAGACTGTAATCTGAGACTGAGAGGAATTTTACTGATAATCTTCAACTCTTTAAATGCTCAGAACAACACACTGTGTTACAGTTTATCACTTATGTGCTCAGAGTTGCACTCTGTGCCATTGAAATCATGGATGCAGTGTAAAGCAAATACGCTAGTGGATACAGTGGATACACTTATTCTGTGACGTATTTGATCTAAACATGTGAGGCATCATGGTGAAATCCAGCGCTTGTCGAAATACTGAAATCGAAGAAACCGGCATTTTTCTGCTGCTTTGGCAATATTTATTGGGTTTTTTTTAATTTTTGGCTAAACATCTTTTAGGTCTATTTAATAAGGTGTTTCTGTGTGGAATTTACTATTAAAGGGACAAAAACTGTATATTTTCAGTTTTCAAGGACTCAAGCTATAGAAGTCACCAAATTCGGCAGCCATTTGCTCGCTAATTTTACCTCTGAACCCAGTGACCCCCACCTCCTTTAATGGCAAATATCTTGACTACTATTCAAGATAAAAGGATAATTTTTAGATTTAAATCAAGGCAAACGAACAGGCTTTAAGATGATACCAATAACTCCATATATGCCCCAAAATTGATGAGCACCTAATTTCACAGCACCATGACACATATGACGTTTTTTTGTGCAACATCCTTGATCTGAGTTTTGTAAAGGGAAGAAACCCCAACAAATTCGGATCTTAATCTCGAGTACATGAAGAGTTGAGTGCCACTTTTCAGTGTTTTGATAGGATGAAATAAACTTAGAAAGTGAAACTTGGTTTTGTTAGGTTGGTGTTTGTTGTTGGGGTTTTCTGGAGAGTTTTTATCTTCAATACATTATTGTTGCTTGGTTGTCGGAGGAAAGACTCATTACAGCTGTCCCTGAATTTGTTGGTCAAAAGACTTGTGTAGGCAGCCTCAGCCGAGCCAATATTTATTCACGGATATAGACTGTATCAGCCATGCTGATATTTATTTGTAGGATTATGGATAGTATCCGCCATGCCAATGACTATTTGCTGAAGTAAAGAACTAATATCTTTGCCTGATCCACAGGACTTTCGGTCTTCAGGTTATTTTAAATTTGGGGGAAAGGGTGCGGAGATTGGAGGTTTTACTTTAATGTTTTTGAGGATGCTGAAAAAGAGTTTTCAGTGTAATGTACAATAATAAAGATGCTACTTTTGGAGGCATAAACCTGTCAGCCAGCATGTAATCCTTAAGCCAAATAAAAAATTGATTGGTATCGAATCTGTGTGACCTAGGTAGGTACAAGTACGTGTAAGCTTGGGAGATGAGTAAGATGAGTTTGAGGGATTTGTTCTCTCCATAGCTTCATATTTGCTTTGTTATATCACCCTCACAACAATAAAATAGTCCTACGTTTATTGTGTTTAATACAATAAAGCTGTCTATGTGTGGGGATCCTCGAACAATGTAGCTGGGACTGTCTGTTTTTTTATGCTACTACCTCGCTTGGATGAAATAAACAGACAAGTAATGTGTGGGTGGTTAGCAAGTGCTTTGGTGTGGTTTTCTCCTCTTTCCTATCAAATATCTTTTATCCTTATCCCTCATCCTTCTTTTTTTGTTTCTCTATTGCAACACCTCTTATCTTGGACACTTTTATTACTTATTATAATTGTGTCGCAGGTGCTATAAAACAAACCAAAAAACCCCCCAATAACGCCAATTGTTATCTTTGCCAGGACCTTGAAGGAAAAGTTTGTCGGAAGACGGGGCAGGCATGTGTTGGTCACTGCGAGCAGAAGTCGGAGGCTGGGGCGCCATGCGGAAACAGCGTGCCCAAGAGTCTGCACATCGTTAATGCCAGTGCTCAGTGGTTCAAACCCCTGACCCTGTCGGAGCTGTACCCTCTGCTGAGGCAGCATGCTGCGGACAAGTACAGGCTGGTGCTCGGCAACACAGGCTTTGGTCAGTGTCTACACAAAATACAAGATAGTTTGATAGTGATAGAACAAACTGCTGGAGGATGTGGGTGGTTGACGGATGCTCCGGTGTGGTTTTCTCTTTCTTTCCTGTCAAACATTTATCTTCCTTATCTCTCCTTGGAGTGAGAGAGAAGAGAAGAGATAAAAGATGAGATTGGCACAGCATTAAAAGGATGAGAACAGAAAGAAGGAGGAGTAGGATAAGGACAAAGAGAATGAGAGATATGAAGAGTTGTAGGTAGAGGATGAAAAGAAGATGGAGATTTTGTTTACAGATGAATAAGATATGAACTGTGATTTCTGTTGATTTTGGAATTTTAAGATATGTTTGTCAGTGTATCCCATATGCTTCATCAGTGACTCTTATATTTGTGTATTTTCTATTTATTTTAGGTATTTATGGAGAAATTGGACCTTGGAATTATTCTGTTCTCATAGACATAAGAAATGTCCAGGAGCTCTACGTCATTCAGGTTGGTTCCTTGTCACTGAAAAGTTGAAAGAAGTACCTTAGTTTATCAATGTAGTCTGTTTCTCAAAAAGCGGAGTTACAACCCTCTCATTCTAAGGATGCAAGATGCTTTTTAATATTGTTCCCCTTTAAAGGTAAAAGTTAAAGAAAAAAGAGAGACTGCAAATGAAGACTACAGGGAAAGAACAGTATTTATCGCAGTAAAACAGTTAGGCATCGTAATGAAATCAGACCCTCATCGAAATGATGAATTCGAAGATACCGGCATATTTCAGACAGTTTGGCAATTTTTCTTGAATTTTGGGTTTTTGGCTCAACACCTTTTATCTCCTTTTCAAAACACATTTGTTTTGATTTTTCTGAAAACGATGAAAGACACAAAAAGGGTAAATTTCAGTTTCCAAGGACTCTCAAATTCTGTAAGTCCCAAACTTTGGCTGCCATTTTCTTGCTAATTTTATTTCTGAAACGAAGTGACCCTTCCATCTCCTTCAATCGCAAATATCTTGTCTTTTATTCAAGTTAAATGAGTATTTTTTAAAAAGAATTCAAAGATAGACAATTGAACATGTTTTAACATGGTACCAATAACTCCACATGTCCAAAAATTAATGAGCGCCTGATTTCACCACGCATTGACTCAAATATTAATGATTACTGCCTTTCTTTCTTATGCTCATATGGGCTACTGTTGTTCTTGCCGTATATGAGTGGTCTAAATATATATCACTAATATGTAACTACAGCTATCTCGGATAAAAATAGTATTGATGGACAAAATGAGTCTAGCTTAACAATAAATCATAACAGACAAAAGACAAAAATGGAAGACTGACCAAAGCCATTTTCTTCCTTATATTCTTCAAATGTAAAATTCACGGAGAAACATAATGTATTGAAGATTGTAATTCAAACCTATTTCAACTCTTGTAAGTCACTATGTATGTCGTGCTGTGAGTTTGACTCTATGTTCTTGGATTTCCCCTCCTGGCAGACAAGGTCGAGTGATCACATCACCCTAGGTGCAAATGTATCCATCGCCTCTCTGCTGGAGTTGTTTGTTGCTTCCACTGACCCTGGCCTCGTCTACAAGGATGCTTTTGTGAAACACTTGAAGAGAACAGCGTCTAGTGGCATCAGAAATGTGTGTTTGCCTTTTAATGATAATAATAATAATAATAATAATTATGATGATGCTGATAATAATAAATGATGATAATAATAATAATGATGATGATGATAATAGTAACTATAATAATAATAATTATAATAATGATAAGCTGATACAATGTTGCGTAATATGCAAACATTTTTTTCGTGATGACTTATACTTATACTCATGAGCATGCACACAAACACACCCACACACACTCACACACACACACACACACACACACACACACTTACAAAACGGGGGCTCTGGTGGCCTTGAGGTTAAGGTGTTCGCCTCTCATTCAATAGGTCCCGGGTTCGAATCCGGAAAACGATGGAAAATTTTCTTCTCTAAAGTTTTCCCCTTTCACATCCTCTCTAACGATATTCTGTCATTTGCTTTCGTCTCCACTTTCTGCCCCCAACCCCTCACCTCCGTTGCCCCCTCCTCTGAGCTCCTGACTCTTTCTGCTGTCTTTCTACTGATACTCCTTGGCTCCTTACTGCTGTCTTTCAGCCACACCAATGATCTCGTGGTAGGAAAGATCTACACCTAGCCTTCTCGGACAAGGGCAAAAAATCTCGAAGGTCCATTGTGCAAGTTGCGCACGTTAAAGATCCCTTGGTGGGCCAAAATAGATAAGAGTAGGCTTCGACCGCCACCCAGGAAGAATTCAAAATTTCATTCCAACTGAAAATGTTTAATGTGTCCCGCTCACTCATATGACCTTATGCAGTTGCGAGTTCTGTAAAACACTTACAAAAAAAACACACCAAAAAAACCCCACACAACACACACACACATTAATACACACCAGCATATATTGGCCTTCTCGTCCCATATTTACTAAACACATGTACATAAAGTTTGTAACTGTGTCTATGGTGTATATTTTTTAGATAAATTTATACATTTGAGCACTTTTATGCCTCTGAATGATCTTGCTTTGTGGAAAAAAGACAATCCGCACTGCGTAGTATTGAAAAGTTAAATGCATATTTTCGTAAGAAGAGATAGCACTTTGAATAAGAGCAATAGTGATAATGGTTTATTTTAGACTGTTGATGTGTGTGGCAGCTGTGAGGCAAAAAGAAATGAGCTAAGTTCTCTTTTAAAAGTAAAACTGTTTTGTTGTTTGGCCAGTGTCAAGTATCTTTGTTGACTTGAAAGAAGTGTACTCCCTCTACATAGAAGATTTCCATAACTTGGCTCAGCCACTGATTGCATGAAATGTTGACAACTAGTTGGTTTGGTTTGGTAAGAGTTTTATGACGCTTGCAACTACATAAGGCCATGTGAGCCATGCGAGACACAAGTTGGTTGTTTTCATGTTAGTTCGCAGCACAGCTTTGTTTTACTTTATGGTTGAAGTTAAAAGTTCATGGTAAAATAGTTCTTCTGACATATTATTTTAATTGGTTTCTTTTTTCTCTGTCATGGTTCAACAAACTTCGATCAACTGCGCTTAGCTTTGCTCTTGGGCGGGCAACTTGATGCTGAAGAACCTGCATAAGGATTTTGCCTCTGATGTTTTCACCATGTTTGAAACTGTTGGGGCAAAACTCAACATAGGTAAGCTTTGTGGTGGTGTGTTGATGCATGCATTTACTTTCAAGTTTTTTAGATTCCTTAGAGAATTTTTTTTACCTTTTTCTTTTTGTTTTCCTTAAAAATCTTTGTCCACAGCTTAGTAATACTTGTCTACTTTTGGTAGATAACGGATTGGGGTTTTTTTGGTGCTTTTTTTCAAGGCTACTTTGAGACTGGGTCCCATTCCAAACACTTGTTTGACATAATATTTTAGGACTTTGACTATAGTCTAAACTTGAAGCTGTTGTGCCTACCCTTTGGGCTTTTGTCATTCGCTTTTTACGTCGAGCTCTAATTGACTAAATTACCTGTTTTTAACAGTATGTTACCAATGAACTTTGCTACTGATCTGTCATTATTTAAATTATTTTATGTTTGTATGGGACAGGAGGCTGATGAACTCATATAGTTTTCATAGGGTGTCAAAAACCTGTCTTTGCTGCTCTTACAAAGACACTTTAATTGTATAAGCTTCAAACGGTTTGCTTTTTAAAAAAATTGTGCTCGTATGTTCACTAGCTGTTTTGGAATTTTAACTTAACGATGGCAGCTGCCACAAGTGAAAGTGGAGTTTTTAAATATTCAAAACGAGGAAAACTTGTCTCTACCAGAACTTGTCTCTACCAGAACTTGTCTCATCGGACACAGCAGAAGCCACAAGTCATCTTAACTTTTAAAGCCTTCAAATTCTTCTTATCCGCTCAATAAATATTCTCCCCTGTGGATATATTATTCATCATCAGACATTGATGGATGAGCTATTATGGCAGCAGCCTTAAGTCTGTGGGTGTTACAACAGGCGTGTGTAAAAGCCCATGCTACCAACAATAATTATTTTTTATTCGTGCGTGTTTCCCACCCCCAGGGTCCAGTGATGGAGTGGTGCAGCAGTACACTCTGCTGGACTTCTTGAAACTGGACATGAAGGGCAAAGTGATTGTGTCTGTGGAGCTCCCCAAGTACAGCACTGGTGACCGACACGTGCGCACGCTGAAAACCTCACACAGGCTTCAGGTAAGAATGGATGCCCATTGGTCAAATACATGATCACGTCGAATTGGAGCGGGGCGGGAAATTGAGGTGGCCAGTGTACACTTTGTCAATTGACCTCTCTCTTCTTTCTTCCATTAGATTTGACCTGAAAGTCCATAAGGGCTTGAGTACAAACGAACCCACCCAACAATGCACAATCTCTTTCTGATTGGTTGTTGGCCACGAATTTATTAATTAAATGAACTCAGTTCAGAACTTAACAAATTAAACAAGCATGATTTTGGAGGAGTTGACCAAATTGTGCCATCTTTTTTAAGGAAAATTTGGCCATTCACAAATTTATCATACCATATCAAATTGGAATTGATTAAAACTTTCTGCAGAATGCACTATATTTAGGTTTGGCACACAAAAAAAGGTTCACATCCAATGAAAAGTTGTTTTTGTTAAATTTTAAGTTTGCTAGATCTATTGTTTTTACTGTGGCTGGTATATTTTTTAAAGTGATTTTGGTCTAATACAGGGTGCACAGCCTTGTATGAACATGCAAGAGACACTACTGCTGAATTTGAACGAGTCGTTTTACCTTCCTTTTGTAGAGCTTTTTTAAAGTAGTCAGGACTGATCATCAGATTTACCTGCATCATTTCCTTATACTTATAGTAGTCAAAATGCACATCAAGAGTTTTTATATTTGAGATTCCTATTGGTGGCACAAATCCATTTCATTACAGGTGATTCCTCTGAAATGTGATTCTTAATTATTAAGACATAGGTCAGATGAATTTTTTTTTTTTTACAAACTTTTGCTCAGGAGAATTAGGACAAATGGCCACAAATAATTAGATGCACTCTTTTTTTCCTTCCAGCTATGCCACGCCCATGTGACCTGTGGATTTAACTTCGTGGTCGACGCCAACAACAACTTTCTCGTCAAGGAAAAGCCCAGTATTGTTGTTCAAGGCATCAACGGCAACCTGGTGTGTGTATGAGCATAGTATGCTCCGTGCTCCCTGCTTGCTCTGCTTGTGGTACCGCTTTATTTTGCCTATTTTGGAGTGACAAAATTGTAGAATATTTCAGACTTCCTGCATCATGTATGCTTGGAGTATGGCAATTTATGTCTACATTTGAGAGAGAGAGATATATATATATTATACATATATTTATTTTACATTTTTCTTTTCTTCTGTGTATTAGTGGCACTGTTACATAAAAATTATCAAGAAATTCAAAACTTTTGAATAATTGTGAAGTTTAAGAGCTGCATGGGAAAATAATAAGTTAACTGAACTTTGTTCATTTTATAAAAACAAATATTTCTCCCTTCTTTGGGGGTCAAATTTCTTTTTCTGTAACAAACACTTAGTGAGAGGACATTGCTAGAAAAGGCTTTTCGTATCTCAATGTTTCTTTGTTTTTGTAGATTTTGGTTTGTTTTTTATCTTAATTATTGTGTGGCTTTGATTGTATTCTTATGCTACTTTCAAATGTAACAACTCTGTTTTTGACAGATTCATGCTGTTCAGACTGAGGGCTATCTCTTGAACCGGCAGCTTGGAGACCCCAACGTGCTGAAAGGTAAAAATGCTGCAGAGAATAATAACGTAGAAGAAAGCTTGGTTCTCAGATAGTCAGACATACTCTCTTGTAATAATGTTTATGATTGGTTCAAGGCAAATCTAAGCAGACAGAGGCTTGTTGTTTCTTTTAAACTTAATGCAGCCAACTTGCCCTGGCGGCCACCTGTTTAAAACAACCACTTGTTCAAACGGCCTTTTCCCATGTGTCCCCCCCCTTCCCCCTTCCCCCTTAATGTTCTTACTAATTTATGACACTGCCCAAGATGTCTACCTGTCTGAGACAACCTCTTTTTTTTGACAATGGGAAGCTGTTTCGGACAGTTTCGACTGAACTTGAAAGTTAAAGTAAGAACCTCTGTGTGCATGAACATATAAATTTTGTTGTTGTTACGTATCAAGGATTTTTTCTTTTACTTTTACCTTTTATTGATCTTAAGAATAATTTGACACAATGAGAGGGTCAAACTCAAAGAGCCATGTGTCCAGACTGAACATTTTCTCTGTGGCTCACTTCTATGAGTTCATGAAATCTAGTTTTCATATTTTATTTTTAGAAAGGATTCTTGAATCGATAACTTTTCTCTGGACTTTGATGTTTGCAAAGCTCGATTCGGTGAAATGTGCCACTGTTTCCTATGCCTTTCAGGCCCAGTTTGATTTGTTGTTTCCCCTTTGAGATTCCCCTTTGAGATTCCCCTTTGAGATTCCCCTTGGAGATTCCCCTTTGAGATTCCCCTTTGAGATTCCCCTTTGAGCTTACTGGATCTGTGCATTTGACTCCTGTACCTTGACTGCTAGAGATCCACTGTTTCACACTGGGGTGGGCATTTGGTGCGCAGGAGAAGGGTAAATTTTGTCGCTCCCAGGAATGTGTTCAGATAAAAAAATCAACCCCACGGGGTAGTGCCACTGACTGAAGTGTCTTTAGGCCATTCCCAAAGGGGGGACATTTCTCGTTCAAGCATAGTAGAATTGTAAATGGGCTGACTCATGTCACGCTCATAACTGTGCCTGATCTACAACAGGGAACTGCTGCTTTTTCTTTCCTGGTCCTTACTATCGTCATTTTCCTCTACTTCATTTGTATGTTTGTCACTCTCTTGTGACCTGCTATTTTGGGGTGCCTTGATAGTGGAAGCAGACCTTGTGCTGTTGAAGCTAGAGAGATGAGCAGTCTAAGTCTGATTCCCTGTAGAGACTTCTCTGTCGACACCCACCCCTTGACACTCATATGACCTTATGCAGTTGCGAGCGCCGTAAAACATCTACTATAAAAATTTTTTTTAAATCAGCACCTGTAGTTACTTTCATTTCAGTGTCTTTCCTTGAGCATAGAAGTGCGATGAAGTCGTGTTTTGATATAAGCATACTTATGATATCTTTTCTCCCAAATGCATTCTTGGTTGTTTTCAGGTGCTATAGATCATCTGACTGTTGAGATAGTCCCAGACTCTGCACCTGTGCTAGCCAGCCCAACCTACCGAAAGAATCTTGCTTTGGGCCATTTCTACAAGGTTAGTTGTATATCGTCGGCAGAGAATTCTAACCGTCTAACTCGAAATTTTCTCGAATTGCTTTTTTCCTTAAAATAGATCGACATAACGAATGGCTACGTCCTATTAAAATCTAGAACAATTTTGACAAACAAAAGTCTTGTTTTAAAGACTAACCGTATATTCCGACTGGCTTCCGTGACTGAAGAATTCTAACCGTCTAATTCGTTTAGGTAGTCCGCCATTGTGGATCACGGCGATAATGTTTTGCTCTGATGGAGGCGTTTGATTATAAATAAAGTGTAAAATCAGAAAAGGCTGCTTTTGTTAAAGGGTTGGTCGACTGTGTCGAGCCTGTGGAGAAAAAGGAAAGAGAAAGCAGAAGATCGTGGTCCATGAAGTACCATCTGCGAGTGAATGGAGCCAGAGTCAAAGTGTGCACGGCTTTCTTCTTAAGTCCTGTACTCAGTTACTAGTGTGTTCACATTGTTCTCACATGTGGGTTGGGTGTAGCAGAGGGTGAGGTTCCAGTTCAGAGAAAAAGGGTTAGGGAGGAGACTATAGCATCAAAGGTACTTAAACAGTTTCTTTGTGATCTGCCCAAGTTGCCATCTCACTATTGCCGAGGGACTCCAGTAAGTTATACTTGGAACCTGTTTTCCAGAGCTTACAGGCAGTGTACCGCCGTTTGTATAAAGAAAAGTATGAGTGTGTGTGTGTGTGTGTGGGGGGGGGGGGGGGGGGGTATGTGTATGTTATGTCTCAAATGAATTCGAAGGTGCTCTGACTGCAAATAAATTTGCTCCTTGTATGGTTGATTTTTTGTCATCTGATTTGACTCCAAATCAAGTATTTGACTCATTGTATCTTTTCTGATTTCATCAAACTAACCAACCAGAGTTTTCACACCAGATGGTCAAATTAAATACAAACTGAGATTTGACCATCTCTCTCTGTCTCTCTCTCTTTCAGACCCCTCCCCCTCTCTCTCTCTCTCAGTCCCTCCCCTCCTTCTCTCTCTCTCAATCTCTCTCTCAATCTCTCTCTCTCTCTCTCTCTCTCTCTCTCTCTCTCTCTCTCTCTCTCTCTTGTAACTAGACAAGAAACCAATCCTTCTCACAATTTCCTTGAGAATGGAGGATCAAATAGTAGCTTTATAGTAAAAACTTAACGACGCACTTGATCTGTCGACAAGCCCATTGCCTAATTAGAATTATGTGGAAATGAAGTGCGACATTCAGTTTTAGATATAATAACAGTATTATTGTTAGATTCTAGATCTACAGTACTATGTAGTACTAATTAGAACTTTTATAGTAGGTTTCCTATTGGATTGACTGCAGGTGTAGTCATTTCCAGTTGTTCGGTAACACTAACGTGTCACGATGACTGAGTTAGACGTAACGAAGCGCGTGGCGTCCCCGCCGGGTTGGAGAATTCTAAACGAACATTTCGTTCGTCGACACTTGGACAATTAGAAATCCAAAACTGAGCGGTCTATCCGTATAACTCTGGTTTAGGACTTAAAATAATAAAATTTCGGCAATTTTGTTTTAAATACTTAAAAGTAGAGTCATGTATTCCAGTCTAGCGCATTTAAAGACAGTAAATCCCCATAAGAGCCTTTGAATTCAGTTTTTTGTCTCTCCTGTAAAATTTATGAAATCGGAGTTGGACGGTTAGAATTCTCCGCCGACGATATATAAAAATGGTTTTGAACATGAATGCACATGTGAGTCTGTGTGCACATTTGTGCACATTTGCTTTGTTGAATGTGTTTGTATTTGTGTGTGTTCACATGCATGCACATACAGGCATACACATGTGTGCATCATTTTGTTGATGTTTGTTTTTGCATTGATTAATGAAAGTGTATTGATTGATTTATTCCATTGTATTGGTGTGAAATGTCCCTCATTGTGTTGATGTCTGTTATTTTGGTGAAGGTGTTGAAGTTGTGATGATGTTCACTGTTGTATTGATATATGTCATCGCATTAGTAGTAACTAAATTAGTTTATGTGTTAATGTGTGATAAGCATCACTGGGTTGGTTTTTTTTGTCATTTTATTGTTGCAGTTGAGTTGATGAGCATTGTTTCGTTAACGTTAGGTACACCATTGTAGTAATGTGTGTCATTGTGTTATTTTCTGTCTTTGTATCGATGTGTGCCATTGCGCTAATGTGTGTTGATATGGATCTTCATTTTGATGTAAATGCATTTTCATATTGATAGGATATTAGGATTGTTTTGTGCTATTTTGTTGATATAAGTGATTGTGTTCGCGTCTATCTTTGCCTAGGAAGTCATTGTGCTGATCTAAACCATTTTTATGAAGTAGGTTTCTCTTTTCTCTAATACCGTTGATTGGCGGTTAGCGGCTGCTCTGGTGTGGTTTGCTCCTTCTTTCATATCCAACATTTATCGTTCTTATCTCTCCTCCTTCTTTTGTTTGTAGTTACTCCTTAGTACTTACTTACTTATACTTTTTCATCCTCTTTTGCCGTTAAGCGTCGAGGGGAGATGCAGTTTTCTTAGGTGGGCCAGTTCAGCACTTTCTTTCAATTGGGCTATTATTATTTCTCAGGGTTTCTTTAACTCCCTCAATTCATCTATTGCATGGTCCACTTCTTCCCTTATAGCCTGAGTACATGGAATTATAGACTCTCGAGACTGACTGGGTAAGTGACATTCATAACAGGTTGCCAAACTCCTAAGTAACACCTAATTTTCAACACTTCTGTGACATATTTGTGTTGCAAGTGCAGCAAATATTTTTACAAAAACTTAAACCATCGCTGTTGTGAGTATTTATTTTGCTTTTTTTCCCCCTGCAGTTTGTTCTGGAGCTGTGTCAGAGCAAGTGTAGTCCGCGCTACGTCAGCGGTGGCACAGACTTGAACCGGCCGGTCATGTCGGGCACTCAGGAATATGGCACTGATGACCCCAAGACTTACCCTGTGTCTAAAGCCATGATGAAAGTGACTGCCAACAACTTGGTACGCTCTCCTGAGAAGGATTAATATTCACAAAGGGGGACTCCGTTCCTCAACTGGTGTGATGTTTTAGCTCAATCATTGCCAGTGTCTGGATTTTACTTATGTTTTCTACATCCCCTATCCCCTAATCCAATAATAGGTTGGATTGAACACCTTGTCTTCTTGGTTAAGTAAAAAAAATTTGAGAGATCTCATGTGGAAAAGTAATGAGGCATAAGGGGATGAAGATTGGGGGGTGTGTGTGTGTGTGGGGGGGGGGGGGGTTTGCCGTAAAGTTTTGAATGGCTTTGTAGTGTGTTACAGCACTCTGTAGACTCGGTAAAATCTCCCTGATCTGCTACTGTTTGTTGTGAGTTTTCTGGTGCCCCTATAGAGTGCTATGTTGTTCTAGCTCTTCATTTTCGTTTTTCATGATTTCCTCCATACCGTTCTAAATGTCTTCTCCTTTAATTTAATTTGTTTCTTCCTTTTTTTTTTGCTGTACATTTTTTTGTCTTGTTTTTTTCTTGCTACTTATCATATACTCTGCTTCTCTTTTTTCTCTTAGTTCATTGCCTATTTCATTTTTATACAGTCAAAAGCTACTCTAATGACCACCTGTCCAAGACAATCACCTGTACACTGGCGTCATTTTTGAAAATACAGAAAATGCAGTTTTTACTAAAGGGCATAAGCGGCAGATGAAAGTAAAGTACTGAAGAGCCCAAAGTAATTATAAATAGTAATATTTATTTCCTCTTTGGGAGAGCCAAAAACCTGAATGTTGTTACCAATACAACATTTGCTTTAAAGGTACTAAGGAAGTCTTTATCAAAATTGTATTCTTAAAAATATTGGCTTGGGATGTTTGCAAAGAGCTTGTTTTCTTGGTAACCATATTCAGTTTTTTAGCCTTTCTGTGAAATTGTAAAAACTCCGTATACTGTATTTTTAGAGGTGATGACAGTACAAACAACCCCTGCCCACTTCCTTCTCGTAGTTTTGCCAGATTATGTGGCACTGTCCAAGAGGACCACTTGTCTAAGATGATGACTTCTTTCTCCTCAACCATTGGAGGTTACATTATACAGCTTTAACTTTAACTGTATTTTCTATGCTTTGTTTTCATCTGTGGTGTAGACAACAGGAGAGATCAAGTTCATTCCAGACTTGCGCCCTGCTCAAGGGCAAGTGTATGCAGCCGCTGTCCTGGCCACCCAGGGAAATGCCAAGATACAGAGCATTGATCCCTCCGCTGCTTTGGTAAACTTTTAGAAGAGAAAATGAAATAGAAATTAAGTGAGACTACTTCCCTTTTTTCTGGTAAAAGGTTATTAAAAAGAAAACATGAAATAGTTATGTTCTGCTTTCTTCTTTGTGATAAGTTTATTAAAGAACAATTACTTTCTCTGGCTTTTCCTTTAATAGCTTTGTTTTACTTTTTGGGTGACTGGTAAATACCCAAAAAGGACAAGATGACATGCTTTTTCTTTTGTAGAGTTTATAATAAAAATAACGCAATTAGTATTTTGGCAGAATATAACAATGACTATTTTGTAGCCCAGATGATAGCTTATATTCAGGGACAAAAACTTTCGTTCTGCTTTTTCCATAGGTAACGTAGTAATTTTTTCCATTCTGCATACGTTGACACTTTACTTTGGAATAGATTAAACTGTGTCAAAATATATAGATGCTCCCTCTCAGCTTATTTCATCCAGTCCTCTTTATCTGCTGTGCTCAGAAAATGCCCGGGGTGCTGAAGTTTATTGAGGCCAAAGACATCCCTGGAGAGAACAACTGGCGTCCCAGGGGAGCATACACTGGATTCTCTCAGGAGGTTGCTTCTCTTCCCATTTATTGGCCTCTGAGCCAGGACTTGTATTACTCATTGTGTTGTAATGAATAGTTTCTTCTGTTTTAAAATAATTCTCAAAGGGAGAAGCAACATGTGGACCACTCCCCACTCCCCCCCCCCCCCCCCCTCTCTGTGTCCCTCTCCCTCTTACGTTTTCTCCCTCCCCTCTTTTTGTATCTCCTCCTCTTTCCATTTTTTTCTATATTATAATGACTTTTCAAGATGTCCACCTAAGAAGATCGCTTTTCTCCTCAACAATGGGTGACTGTCTTGGAGAATTTTGACTGTACTTGAATTATGATTTTAAAGAAAATTCAGTTTGATTCACTTTTCAATGCTTTTTAGTCATGTGAGTTGTTGGGCATTCTGTATGGTTACATAATGTCGCTTTTTTTGCTTTAGAAACCTCATGAAAGGTTATTCCCTAAAGAGGAATTAATTAGTCTGTTTTGGTGTACAGTAAATAACTATCCTGATTCATGCAGACAGTATTTTATTAGTTTTGTTTTTATTTTCAGCTTCTGAGTTCAGGACAAGTGTACTATGCGGGTCAGCCCATCGGCATTGTTGTTGCTGGTATGTTTTTTCTTATAGAATGTCCTGATTAATCCAACTGACTTTCAGTAGAACAATTCTTGACTGTTTGCTTTTGCTTTATTCATTGATGCTTCTAGTTTGTCAACATCTTTATGCTATTTGACCCTCGTCCTGCGGGAGCCAGGTTTATGCCGCCCGATAAGCCTACGTTCTGGTCCCGAATCAGTGTAGCCCCTGGCTCAGCGCACATGCAGCGCGCATCCTCTTACGTGTCATTCGGGTCCCGAGTCGGATCCCCATTCACGCAGGTCAAGTGTGTGTGCGTCAGTCTGCTTGGGTTTGTGTGCGTTTGTGACCTTCTTCTAGGACCGCCTGCATTGGTTCGTAATCGAGGCATACGTCTCATTCAAAACATGCCAAGTTGGTAGCTCTAGATGTTCGTCCAATGAAATTATAGAAGAAATTGACCCACTTAGACATGAGGAGCTCAAAAGGATAGTTAGGAAACAAGACTTCCGTTTTTCTATACAAAATCTTTCAAATGAGCTTGATTTTGTATGAAATGATGCTACCTGATAAAAAATAAGCTTGTTTAAGTTTTGAATACCGTTGTGCTGGTACAAAGAACGATTTGAGTGTAAAACATTCGGAAATTGAACTATATTATCCCCTTTCGAACCTCAGGTCATTCATAACAACAAGAGCATCCAGAAAGGTTATTCGAATAGGCGTAACTACTCGTAATGTCTTATCAGCTTGTGAGAGGGGGTTATTCATGTGTTTGTAACACTTTATAAATAGAAAGCTATGAAAGATAGAGCGTTACTTTCATCATCGGTTAACACACTCCCGCGGTATTCATGGGGAAAACACACGTTTCCTGGCGCGCGCGCTGTACACCAACAGTACACACTGCCCAGCACATCTGACGTAATCGGTTGCTGATAAGATTCGCATCAGGGCACAGACGCAGGATAAGAGTTAATGAAGCCTAACAGAATGCTTTAAATAATAGTGTTTTTTAAATATTTTTGTGCGAAATGTAATTCAGATTGTGTAAAGGAGGCCTATGTGTTGATCAGATTTGTTCTAAAAAAACATTTGTATGTATTTGCTCTCAGCAGTTACACTATTAATTTCTCTGTACAGTTGTTAAAAATTTGAGACTTCAATTCCATATATCACCAAGTGATTTGATTTTAGTCTATTTGCTTCTTATATCTTGATTATCAACCTAACAGCATAGTTTTAGGGATGTTTGTTGTTGTTGTTTTTGTTGTTAATCCAGCTGCCTTCGAGCATGTGTCCTTTGTGTACCCTTAGGAATGTTTAGATAGATGGTTTTATTTAGTGTCATAGACATGACTCAAAAACTGAATGCTCTCTTTCAGAGGATGAGATCACCGCCCAGAGTGCAACGTTTGCAGTGAAGGTCACGTACAGTGACATACAGCAGCCCATTGTTGACCTGAATGATGCCATTCAGAAGAAATCCTTCTTTGAGCTTTTGGGACCATACACTAAAGGAGACGCCCAAGGTTGGTCTCCTGATTGTTTTACAAAGACTTGTGTGTTCTTGGGTTGTTCATTTTAGTTTGTTTTAAGATAAGATAAGATACTTCTTTATTGTCCAGATCCTGGCACTTTGGTTTGGTGTTACACCACGTGTACACATACACACACACACACATATACACGCACACACACATACACACACACACATAGAGTTTTACAGCACTTGCAACACAATAAGGTCATATAAGTGTCCAAGATTAGAGGTGTTACAGACACAAAAAAGAAGGAGGGGAGATAAGGGCAATAGATGTTTAATAGGAAGGATGGAGCAAACCACACCAGAGCACCTTCAACCACCCACTGGGTTGTTCATTGTCAATACTCTAGACTGGACACAAATCTTCGGTGAGCCAATCAGATGTACTAAGCTGATAAAGCTAATTTTTCGGGGGAGAAAATGAAAACTCTTTTATTCTTTTAATAATAATACTTATATTATGTATCTATTCTTGCTTTTATCGACATGGGGAATTTTGATTTTAACACACTATTCTTTGAGCATATGCAAACAATACCACGGAGTACGAAACTGCATTAAAAAATGTTTTTTAATTTTGGATTTAGTACATATGAACAGCTGGCCCATTAAATATTTATCCTTCTTTTTTTTTAAAGATACAATAACCAAGTAATGTAATATGAATTTACGTTGTGTCAAGTAATAGCTAGTTCTTCTGTGCTGGAGAAGGATTCTGGAAAACTCATTTATTTCAATTTTTTTTTTTTTCAGGAAAGGGAAGGATATTGAGAGGGAGGAAGTTTTAAAAAATGTTTTTATTGAATTTATGTTAATGCCAGACAGATCAAGATGCAGAGAGAGCAAAAAAGAGAGAGTAAGTGATGGATGTGTGGAAAGATATGACAAGAATTACTCGAAACAAAATATAGAACGATGAAAAAGAGATGATGAAAGGTCTATTTTTTTGTTGGTTGAAGTGTTATGTTGTATTAGACACAAAGTAGGTAATCTTAAGCCTTGAGTAGGGTTTTCCCTGGCATGACAACAGATTGAGACAAAAATATTTCAGAAATATGGAGAAAAAAACAGATTACACTTCGACATGAACTGCAATCTTCTGCATGTTTCAAAGCCAAATACAGCATAGGAGCTGGAGAGATGAGATAGAAGAAGGAAAGGGAAGACTTGAAGAATGGAAGCTTTATAGAAAGTAAACAATGAGTGGTTGAAAGATAGAAATGGAAAAACATAAGGTAGAAAATGGAAATGATTATGAGAAAGAAAGAGACAAAGAACTGAAAGAGTGTGTGTGTGTGTGCGAAGAAAGAGGAGGACAGACTTTTGGGGGAGCTAAGTTATGGGCACTTATTGTTATTGTCCTTGTAGATCATGTTGACTGGAAGAAAAGAAAGAGAAAAAAGAGCAGTATAAGAGTATTTCAGTAAGTCTGCCAGTCATCACATTAATATGCCAAGTTTACCTCTTTAAGCACTTGAGCTCATTTTTAAAAAAAAGAAGCAACGTGTATTCATCGTTTCAATTGCTTTTCTGGACAGCGGCCATGGCATCGGCCCCTCACAAAGTGTCAGGCTCTAGCCAGAGTGGTCAGCAGTACAACTTCCACATGGAGACTCAGGCTGCCATCTGCACACCGACAGACACCGGGGGCATGGATGTGATAGCCACCTCACAGTGGCTGGACGCCTCTCTTTCCTCAGTGGCTCAAGTGTTGGGACTGCCAGATTCTGAGTGAGTCCGTCTAGTCAGAAAAGAGGACAGTGCAAGAAGATGAGAAAAGCCTGAAGGAAGCCGACTTTTTTGGTTGCATTCTGAGCTTTCTTTCTAAATGGGAAAAGAAAAATTGAACTGTGGGCTACACGAATAAATGTAAAACCAATTGAATTTAAATAATACACACTAGTTAGGTAGGAAGATATTCATCACATTAGACAAGATCAGCCTGTTTGTTGCTATGGAAATAATGCCACTTTGAATTTTTCCTTCAAAAATTTCCAAATGGAAAAAGAAAATAATCTCTAGCGATTAAAGAATGATCATAAGGTGTATTATTTGGAAATTGAAACACAGTATTTTCAAACTTAAAGACAATTTTTTATCATCCTGAACCTTTTTAGGGAAAATACTGGTTTTGGTTAGAGAAATGTGATTTTTCTCTCTCAGAATTGCATCATTTTTGCATTATATTCTCAGCGAATTGAAAAATTGTCAAAATTAAAAAGTCGTTTTATTTATTTCATGACAGTATGTTTAGGTAGTGTAAACACGGCCTCGCGGGCACTCGCGGCCTTCCGACCGCGTGGTATCGGTAAAATCGGGTTAATTCCGATCGCTGTTTCTTTGCTCTTTCGCTATAAAACACCAAATGCCGTACACCTTGTAAAAGTTCAGCTTTTCCTCGTTACAATGGTGTAAGTTGTTTATATGTCCGATTATTAGCAGCTGGAGAATCGCCGACGAAAGCGAAGCCCCTCGCGGTCAGAATGCGAGGTCGGCCGGTTGAAAAATTGACACGCGTGCATTCAAGTGCTTCGCGGAACGAGGGTTGATTAAATACCGTATTTTCATTGGCGGAGAACTGTAGAGCTTTAAACGGGCTTTCCCGTGATATAAGTTTAACCTTTAGCGTCTTTATAGAAAGCTTTTAAAAATACCGTCAAAATGTTTAAAGATCACTTTTTACACAAAATATGTAAAATACCGGCTTATTAACACTATTGATTAAAAGATCAGTTCATTTTCCATTAGAATAAAGTAATTAAATTGGAATTATTTTACATCAATCCTTCCGCGAGTCACAGAAAGCATGTGACCCCGCACGCGGGGTACACTACAGTATAGAGCCGACTCGCTCGCCGCGGGGGCCGGTGCGACGCCGGCCGGGTCAACGCTCGGTGTTTTTGTCGAAATAACGACAGATATCGTGTTTGAGGTGATAAAGTACTGATTTGTAAAGATCTCACAGTCTTGAAAAAAATTATGCTCCATATATTTGTTATAGTGATTGTACTCTGTTAATGTGGAGATGTTTAGTGCACTTGTTACTTTTTTATTGTCTGTCAAACATGGGGTTGCAGCCAGTGACTGACTTTAACAAATTTGATCAAATTTTAAACAACTACAATTTTCTTAAAAATTGACTGAGATGTTAAAGAATGGTACCAAAATGCTCAGTGGATATAGGCCTTTCAAATGGAACAGATAAATTTGGCATACAGCTAGTTTGAAAATTTAGTTTCTGGTACCTAGTATGTTCCTGAAGTTTTTGAAACAGCATACAAATTTGATGTTGGCTAAAGTCAATGAAAATACCTGTTTTTTACCTAAACAGTAAGAAAGCATAAGATTTTGAAGTACAAACACACGAGAAAACGTAATTACAGGACTTGGTCCAGTCAAATTAGTTAGCAGAAGGGACTTATGTTCACCAGAGCTCTGCAGATTCTATTATGAAAAGTATCTATCTAACCTTCCGAAATCATAATTTTGCATTGCTGTTTCTTTCATAATTGTGAGTTTTTTTTGTAATTCCAGTTTTGTTTGGTGGAACTAGTTGTTGGGCTACTGGGCTCATAATCTTTAGATTTTAGGTTTGGGGGTTTAAGGCTCAGTGCAGCCCAATGGTGTATCCTTGGGAAGGCCACTCTACACGACTATTACCTTTCAGCTTGGTCCTATCTGAGATAGCAATTAAATTTGAAGGCCCTGACTCTTCAATAACTTGACAGTGTTGCAAATGGTGTTAAATCTACACAATTTCACATGTTTTTTCCAGTTTAGATCTCCATTTCCCAATAGACTTCGTGAGCTCAGCTATTTATCCTCCCCCCCCCCTCCTCTCTCTCTTTTCTAGCTACCTGTAAGAGGTGTAACTCATTACCTTGAACATGAATTTCACTTTATTTTTCATTGTCCTAATTTTGACCATCAAGGGAAATTGTTAATTCCTCCCAGCCTGACTGGACCCATTAACAGAAGTATGCCATGTTTGACCCATGATAAGAGATATGTGCTCAACCTGCACTTTTTCATTATGGGAAGTTAATTTCGACAAATGAGTGTTTTACATTATGATGTGATGTGGGCCAATGGCCTTAAACACTGAATAAACTTTCTTACTGACTTGTAACTACCTCTCCTCTCACAGTGTCCCAGAGTGTGTTGTCACTCTTTTTCTTTCTCCCACAAAAACATTTCTACTGGCTGACTGTTGTCTCTTCTCAGTGTACATGTGGAGACCCAGCGACTTGGTGGAGCTTTTGGTGGAAAGATCTTCTACACCCTTCCCGTGGGAGCGATGTGTGCCGTGGCAGCACAACTTATGGACAGGTCAGTGTGAGCAGACCTGCCGTACCCTTCTGGATGGCTGGTGCACAATGTTGATATTACATAATATAATTGGTGTCGCTCTAACTGTGGATGCACCAAATTAGGTCAAACACTTTTTGTAGAAAAAAAAAGTTTTTCCTTCTTGGCATCTTCTAGAATTGCTTAAAACTTTGTGTGGTGTCTTCTTTTTATTTATTGTAGTATCGCCAATTGCAACTGTGCTTGTAAATAACTTGATTTCAGACAAAAGAAGTGTCAAAGCTAACTTGGTGAGTCCAAAGTGAAAGTTGGACGCCAATGATATTCATTTGAAACTCAGTAGCTTTTGGTGTAGTGAATCTCCGCCTCCCAAATTCTTTAATTGTAATCAATATTTTTAAAGTTGTTTTTTTTTAGTCTTGAGCAAGGTGAATCTCCAAGGTCAAAGTAATGTTATGACCACAGACAAATGCTTTTACAAAGAAGCATGGTAAAGCAATGAGTCCTATAATCATATATGTATTTTTCAGGCCTGTGAAGCTTCACATGGACCTTCACACCAACATGCAGTTCCAAGGCAAAAGAACAGGCTACAGATATGACTATGAGGTGAGTCTTGTTTACTGGGTCTGGCACTTAGCTTAGTGATATCTAATGTTTGACTTTACAGTCTATTTTATAACAATATCAGTAATGATAGTAGTGGATGCACAAAGAAATGAAGTTTTTGATGACTTTCTATTTTGTTTTAATTTTTTGCATCCTCCTTTTTGTAGATGAATTTAGATGTCCTTCCACTTTAGAATAACTGACTACTAACTGTCAACTCAGCTAAGGTTCTCATGTGAACATTTTTTTGTTGGGGGCAACTGAAACGGTTTGATGTTTCATTGTCACATATAGAAAATGTCAGTTCGATTTTTGTGTGTTGAGGTTTTTTTATGTAGTGTTTCTGTCTGTCTCCTCGGACGTTGTATCCAGGTTGGCCCCTACAGGCAAGGTCGAAGCAGCCTGTCTCCTAAATGATGTAAATTATGTTGATGAGGGCGTAAAACATCTATAATTACTTTTTTTTTTCAGATCGGCTTTGATGACAATGGCAAGATTCTGGCAATCATTGCTAAGAGTTACAGTGACACAGGGGCTCTGTTTTTCAACCAGGATGGTAACGAGTACACTTACTTCATGCTGGACGGAGGTCAGTAATTTTGGTTGTCACAGTGAGATTATCATTTATACCGTTGTAGAAGCCGACTTTTAAGCTTCTGTTCATTTTTTTAATACCTGAGTATGATGTCCATTTTACAGCTCCCTCACTTCCCCGAACAAAACTTTTGAGGTATATAGTATATTATGCATAAATTCCTCACAGCTGTTCAGTTCTACTATCCTTGCGGAGCACTTAGTTTGACCCGTCCGCTGATCTCCCGGGGTCATAATCCCTCCTAACAGTCAGGCCGTGCATCGCTTCCTGGGCGATAGCGCTGTTAACCGATTTCGGTTAGAAAGTCTGTAATTTTCACTTGATTTAGACCCCTGTAAATGTCCTGTCTTATCTATCACTATGGGTGTGTGAGGTATCAAATGATTCTCCCTAATAACCCACATCCTTTAGTTTGGTTCTAGTTCTAACCGTGATCACACACTGCCTCTGTAATTAACCCTACTTTGTGGTGCACCTATTTCTCGGATTCCTCCAAAATCAGGATTTTTTTTTCCATTCATGAACTTCAGATTGTAACTAGTTTTTTGTCTGCTGTATTAAGAGTCAGTAGGGAGGTCATTTGTGAAAAAATTGTTTTGATTAGTTGAAAAACTTTAGCAGGACGGCGAGTTTTGAGTTTTGTTACTTCACCCTGTGATTCACTGTGATATTTTCCCGGCCGCCGCGCAGCCCGTGCGGTATTCACCCGAGGTCCCACTTTCACTTTCTGGGATTCTGTGTCGACACGTGTTACGAGAGTCTGCTACCCGAGTGAAAATGGAACACACTCAGGAACTAAACCTTGAGTGTTTAAAAAAAGTGTGTAGAACGTGCGGGGCCAAAAGTCTAAAGGTTGAGAAGGCAAACTAGAGCAAATATTTTTGGGTAAATTTTAAGAATGACGTGCTCGTTCTGTATCATGTGAACGTGGACTGGGATAGTGCAGACGCACATCCTGTACACTGTACAACAAATGTGTAGGCCTACAGCGCATATACACCTTAAAAATTTGAGAAGCAACCTAGCTGCTGCACAAAAAAGTATTGAAGAAAGTTCACACATCTGGACACCTTTTCGATCAAAATAAAACGATAGATGCTTGCCCTGTGTGTTCCCTTTGCACACTTCAAATTAGATGGTTGTATTAGAAAAGAACATCAAACACCGTCTTACTCAAAAGACCTACCAGAGCCTTCTATCTGTTGAAACACAGACCCATGTAATTGCAGCAGACAAACAATTGCTTGAAAGTACTCAACAGACATCCATAGTAGATCAATAATCACTAGAAATATCACCAGTGAACTCCCCACACAGAGATCTAACCCTGGAGACACCAGCGGCGACTTCAACATCCAAACGTACACAGAAAGAGTTCAAAGACAGTGCAATATCTTCTTTCGCACAGTTTGAAGACACATCAATAGAGCTTGCACTTCAGAGACCAAATACACAACCATTGTCTCATTTAGAAGAAACACTCGCTACACAAATGACACGCAGAAAACGTTACTCCTCTGCAGAGAAAAGGAAGGTACAGTTGATATGGATTTGGTCTAGATCTAGGTTTAATGAGCGAGGAGGGTGGCGAACTTGTTCTCTTCAGCATCGCAAAACTGGAGAAGAAGACAGTGGAAATGAAAGGAAAAGCGAAGCAGTTGAAAGCTGATACTGAAGGGGAAGAAGAGGAAGACAACTAGCCTTTGAAGTCAAAGACACTTTTGCTTTTATTTTTATGAGTATTCATATTTGTGTTTGTGAAAGTGAAAGCAGCTCTAGCTGTCAGAAGACAATGAGGAAATAACTCCTGTTTCAACTCCTGTTTCATGAATTGGATAGCAGTGAACCTTCTACAAGTTAACTATTTCTGCTTGAACTGTGAGGAGACAACGAAAAATCTCTCGTTTCATGAGCTAGACAGTAGTAAATCTTTTACAATTTCCACATTTCTGAACCAATCGAACCAAAAGTAAGTGTTTCTAAAAGCTCATCATGTCACTGTTGTATACCACTGTACAGTTCAAGAATGCCTCTATCTGTTGATAGTATTTTGACTTTGATTTGTCTGTGGGCTAAGCCATGATGACGATATTAAACTGTATAAAAATTGTTAAGTCACAACGGTTCACTCGTAGAACAAAGGTCAAAGTGACCTCCATGACCACCCGAGCGCAGCATGACTGACCGGGTCAATTCCTCAGGTAACTAAGTGCTCCGCTCGGGGACAGCCGTGTCCTGGTTATTGTCATCATGCGTATAAAAGTCCATTTTTATTGTGTGTGTGTATGTCTTTATTTGTGTGTGTGTGTGCATATGCAAAAATTGATAGATAAGTCTAATTTTTCTATATACCAGCCATTCTGAAGAGAGAGGTCAGCTAACAAACACAGCAACATCCTAAATGTTTTCACACTCAGTTATTAAGCTTTCTAACTTAATGCTATCTATCATAGATGTTTTTGGTCTAGTCTTCAAGTTAAAAAGATAGTAAGATACAACACGTACACAGTAAAGGCGAAAATGATCAGTTGTTATGAATTTTCACTGTACATTTATTTGAGTTTTAGCGTATTGTTTATTTTGAATTGTTTATAGTCACTTTATTTCATGCCTATTCCAATTTTCTCTAACAGCATACTTCTGCCCCAACTGGCTCTACACCACACAACCTTGCAAGACAAACAAACCTTGCAGCACAGCGGTCAGAGCTCCAGGTCAGTGAGTTTGCTACTCATCTCTGGAAGAGAGGTTTGGGGGGTGGGGGAGTGGAGGGAGGTCGGAATGTCTGTGTGTGTTGGGGAGGGGGTGGTGTCTCTGTGTGTGTGTGTGGGGGGGGGGGGTTTGGAATGGGGTGTGTGGAGGGGGGGAGGATATTTGTGTCAGCTCATCACCATATATATGCCGTGGACATTCAGCCTCAACACAGATAAAGATGTCATTGTCCTTTTATATAAAGACACTCTCTTGTCATTTAATGTATCTAGAAATGTGAAAATATTCTATATATTATGTTTGTCCAAAAATTTATGATAGTGATTGCTTTTATATAAAAACACTCTCTTGTCATTTAATGTATCTAGAAATGTGAAAATATTCGATATATTATGTTTGTCCAAAAATTTATGCTAGTGATTGCTTTTATATAAAGATACTCTCTTGTCATTTAATGTATCTAGAAATGTGAAAATATTCGATATATTATGTTTGTCCAAAAATTTATGGTAGTTATTGCTTTTATATAAAGACACTCTCTTGTCATTTAATGTATCTAGAAATGTGGAAATATTCTATATATTATGTTTGTCCAAAAATTTATGGTAGTGATTGCTTTTATATAAAGACACTCTCTTGTCATTTAATGTATCTAGAAATGTGAAAATATTCTATATATTATGTTTGTCCAAAAATTTATGATAGTGATTGCTTTTATATAAAAACACTCTCTTGTCATTTAATGTATCTAGAAATGTGAAAATATTCGATATATTATGTTTGTCCAAAAATTTATGCTAGTGATTGCTTTTATATAAAGATACTCTCTTGTCATTTAATGTATCTAGAAATGTGAAAATATTCGATATATTATGTTTGTCCAAAAATTTATGCTAGTGATTGCTTTTATATAAAGATACTCTCTTGTCATTTAATGTATCTAGAAATGTGAAAATATTCGATATATTATGTTTGTCCAAAAATTTATGCTAGTGATTGCTTTCACATGATTTTAAAAAAAACGTTTAAGCACATTGCAGAAGTTAAGGCATTTGGTTCTTTCTGTGTGATAGTTTATAGTTTATATACAGTCAAGCCTGTCCAAGACAACCTCCTGTTGTCGGGGGAGGAAAGTTGTCATCTTAGACAAGTGGTCCTTTTGGACCGTGTTGTTGTACTAAAGACAAAAAAGCACAAGGAGAGAAGTGGAAAGTACTCATTTCTACAAGTGTTTGTCTGAACAGGTGTTCTTTAGAGCAGGTTCGACTGAGCGCCGGTGGTCTAGTGATTAGGTTCTCGGACTCGCAACTGACACTGTAAGGTCGTGGGTTTGAATCCCTTCAAGGGCCTGATGTTGTGTCTTTGGGAAAGGTGCTTTACACAAATTTTCACCTAAGTGGGAATGGGTGCCCAGATATTGACAGTGAAGGATCTTGCCTGTTAGTGTTTGAGCACTAAATCGGCTGCTTGCACTGTGTGCTTCCTGGGAAGCTAAGAGAGTTTCTGAGTGTACTAGGGTCTGCTTGGGTAATAATGGTTGTAAAGGGCATAGAGCACACTGTAGAGTGTGAATATGCGCTATATAAATGCTATTATTATTATTTTTGCTGATTCCCAAATATCCATTTACTGCTAAATGAACAGGAACATGTGAGGTATTATACCATGTCCCTAGGTAGAACATTCTATTGGCCATAGCTAGGAAAAGATGCCATGCGCTGAGGATTGAGAGTGAAATGTTTTATCAAAACATGAGGGTGTATTCTTGTTTTCTGGTGCAAAATATAATGAGTTTCAAAGTTACGAAATAATGCAAGTATACCTTTTCATAAAGGCTGTCCCTCAAAAAAAAAAAATTTACTTTGGCTTCTAGCAAATTCACATTTGTACAAACTATTTACTTAGGTTGCAAGCAGGTATCTTGGGGTTTTTTTTTGACAGGCACAGCCCCTGCCATCTACCACCGAGAGTGCATGATTGATCACGTGGCTACATACCTGAAAAAGGACCATCTGGAAGTGCGCAAAGTAAACCTCTTTCAGGACGGACAAGTGAGAGAAAGTTCCAGTTTTCTCTGATTAGAAAATCCAATTTATGAATACATGAAAGCCTTTAGAGGATGTTACGTATAATACCAAGTTTTTTAAAAATGTACCTTCTAGTAAGATGCAGTGATACTTCTATCTGACCTTTATGCTTCATGTCATTTTTTTTCCACCTTCAAATTTTATGCTTTCCGAAGAAAAATGCTTGTATGCATGTAGTAATTAATTCTTGTTCTAACTCAGTTGTGCTTTAGTTGGGTAGTAAATGCTCTGACACTGTATTGTACTTTTAAAAGTATATTGATGAATTTTAATTCTTCATCTATGTTGTCACAGTAAAGGCATATGAGAAAGCAGGAACTCCATCCTTCCATACTGTTTGAATATTGTATTCACTTGGTTTTTGAAGATCTTGGGAAGACCGAGAACATTGTTGGTAAAAAAAATTTTTTAAAAGCAAAAAGGTTCAGCTTCCACTCTTTGAAAGTCCCAATTTCTTTTGTTCATTGTTTGTTTCACCTGAGCCTAATACTGGTGTGGTCGAATGTTTTCAGTCTACCCTGGCTGGCATGGTGATAGAGAACAGCCTAATCAGCCAGATGGTGTCTCAGATGGAGACAGATGCATCCTATGCCACCCGTAAACTGGCGGTGGAGAACTTCAACAAGGTAAGGAGGTGACTTGCACTTACAGACATGTACTCACACCCATACACTCAGATGCACACACACACACACACACATACATATACATATAATCTCACATGTACACTCACATGCAAACACATATACTCACATGCATTCACATGTATCCACTCACGTGCACACACACTTACACTTACATACATACTTTCAATTATATACGCTCACTTGCAGGCACACATACACTCACATCAACTCACTTTTATACACCCAGAAACGTACAAATTTTGTATGGAGACTGATATTTCACCCCCTTCCCCTCACACACACACACACACTCACCCTTTCTCCAGTATCAGTCCTATGTTTTAAACAGTTCGTTTGTCAATCCAGTTATCTTTGCTCTTTGGTTGTTGTTGGGTTTTTTTCATTGTTTTTTTTTAGATGAAAATTTTTGTCTTTGCTTTTACCTACAAATATTTGTCATTCTTTGAATTCTTTGTGTCAGGAATTTAGTATAATATTCACTTTTATGAAATTTTCGAATGATGTCAGGTTTTGTCTATGGCCAGCATCTGTACATTAGCCATGGTACTTGGAGCAGATACTGGAAGGGGGAAGGAGCTTCAGTTATGCCTATAGATAGCGATGGCCATTTTCAGTCTTTGAGATTTTGACAGCTTTCACCCATGATTCAATTTATAGAAAACAATACTTTTGAGTAACTTTTTTTTCTGGCATGATAAACCTGGTAAACTACATACTTATAATATGATAGGTTGTCCTTAATTAAAATACTATGTCCTGATGAAATTCTACCCTGAGCAGAAAACTGTGGAATCATTAGCAGTTTAGAAGTGTGTGTTGATGAGCCTGTTTTTACCTCTGAGTCAGAAACGTTAGAAATGTAAGGCGACAGCTGTTGACCTTTGTCTGTAAGAATATATATCCTTTCAACTCCTCCTTCTCTGAATCATTATCTCTGTTTTTGTGTTCTGTGAATTTCTTTCTGTTCTGCACCTTTCTATTTTAATGGAGAATCATTCTACCCCTTTTATTGTCATTATTTTAAATATTTCTTGAGAGTGGAGTGTCTGTATCCCCTCTCATTCCTCTTTCAGTGAATAATTTTCTCTGCTGATTGTCTTCTCTGGTTGTTGTGATGCCAGATAAAGAATCTGGCAATTCAGGTCCGAGTGATGTCATAATTTTGTTTGTTCTTCCTTGTCTTTCCTTTCAACCCTGTCAATTGTCAATGAACTAAGTACTCACCCTTTGAAGTAAGCTGTTTTGTGCCTCTTAAAGCTTTAATAAAATCATGAAGAGCTTAAAATGCTTACTTTTAGGTTGTCTAGGTTTGAAATGGAAAGGGACAGCTTTATCTTTCCCGGTAAGTCTTTTTAAAAATAATAACTTACCTAATCTGATCCCATGAACCTCATTACAACAATAAATCGTGGCAGGCTAACCGTTGGAAGAAGCGAGGCCTTCAGATGATGCCATGTCGCTATGGCTACCAGTGGAGCTACATGCGGTTCAACACCAGTGTTGTGGTCAACCACTCTGACGGCAGTGTGGTCATTGTGCATGGTGGCATCGACATGGGCCAGGGCATCAACACCAAGGTGGGTACTGTGCCTGCGGGAAGGCTGGTCTAGCAGAGACAGACAAAGATAAACACAGAGAGACTAAATGTGTCACAATGTATGGAAATGAGGTGGTCATCAAATTTTAGGCCTATGGAGTTATTGGTATCGTCTTAAAGCCTGTTTATTTGCTTTGCTTGTGTTGAAAAAAAATTACCCATGTATCTTGAACAGAAGTCAAAATATTTGTGATTGAAGGAGGTGGGGGTCAAGTAGCTTGGTGTCAAAGGTTTGGTGACTTCCAAAGCTGAAGTGTCCTTGGAAACAACAAGTTTACTTTTTTTCGACTGTGTGAGTGTTTGTTGTGCCTTTGATCATTATTATTCAGTACAATCCACGCAAGAATGTGTTTTGAAAAAGACATGAAAGGTGTTGGGCTCAAAACAAAAAAATTGATAAAAATTGCTCAACAGGCAAAAGAAAATGTTGGTTTCTTCAATTTCATTCTTTTGACGAGTGCCTGATCTCACCATGATGCCACACAAACACAAGGGCAGAGGGGGATTGGTTCTTCTTTCCATTAAAAAAAATGCATGTTCAGGCAGTAAGAAGCTTATCTTTTATTTTGACCTGAGAAGTTTCTCTTTCGCTGAAGCAAATATGGGGAGATTCTGTTTAACTCATTCTAACTCAAATTTAGATCTTGCTTCAAGTCTGTAAGATTTCTCTTGACATCCACTGTGTGATCAGCATGAATATACAAAATGTCTTCATCATTTCAGGCTATCCAGACATGTGCGTACAAGTTTGGCATCCCTGTTGACAAAATCCGAGTGAAGACAACCAACAGTGTCACCAATGCCAATTCATCCTGGACAGCTGGCTCTGTGTCTTCTGAACTGGTTTGTGTGGTGAGGAAAACTGCTTCTTTTGCTCTATTAAAAACAGAAGTTTAAAGGGGGGTCTCAGTTCATATTTTTGGAAAATCATGGAGCAATAGTTCATTGAAGGTTGTTGGAGGTTGTTGGAAACCACTGTTGGAAGGTCCTGTTTCTTCTTTGTCCTTTTGTTGTATCTGTCCATCTGTCTGTGTTTTCTTTTGTTCTATCTCATGTCTGTTTGTCTTGTTTGTTTGTCTTTCTCATCTGTCTGTTTGTCTTGTCTGTCTCTTCTGTGTGTCAGTCATACTTGTCTGTCTGTCTGCTCAACGTTGACAATTGACCACTATCTGCAGTTAGTGAAAGAAAAAAAAAATCTGGCAAACTGGTGAATGAACCTGATCACCAAGAAAGGCTGTCAACCATTCTGCCAGAATTACCATACCATCAGCTTGATCAGCCTTTTTACAAAAGGTAATGCTCAGGATTTTCTTGAACCAGCTACAACCTCAAATGCAAGAAATCATAGTGTAAGAACAAGCCGGGTTTTTAGAAAGAGCAGAAACATCACAGTACAAATATTTCCTACTTTCATGTCCTTTCTGGAAAACATGTCCAACGATGGGATGTTGTATCGTGTCTTTATTGATTTTAAAAAGGCATTCTATAAAGTATGGCACGATGCACTTTGGGCTACGAAGAAGACATACAGC
>NW_004797419.1:1032072-1036507 GCF_000002075.1 Aplysia californica
GTTTTTTCTTTGGCCATTGATGGTCACATTTGTTTTTGTTTTTTTTGTTTACCAGTCTGAATCCTGAGCTGGACATGGGTCAGCTGGAGGGTGGCTTTGTCATGGGCCTGGGACTCTTCCTGTTAGAGGACTTGACCTTTGACCCTAGCACTGGACGTCTTCTCAACGATGGCACTTGGGTAGGTTCTCCTGTCTCAATTTTTTGTGATCATTGTATAGGTTTAACACCCCTTTCAGCACTGTGAGGCGAATTAGTAAGCAAGTCCTCTGAATTTAACATCCATCTCCCTTAGGACAGAGCCAAACAGGTGGAGAGCCTTTTAAAAAATCTTTAAAACAATCCAAATTCAGAATACCGGTACCCTGTTGCTGTTGAGGATTTGAACCAGGGCCCTGCAGTCAAGCATGATGCCATCTGAGCTAAAGTAGGTCTTCATCTGTGAGCAGTGAGGTTTTTCCAGCTGCCACAGGCTTGACACACCACTAGTCTTCCTTTCAGAGATGGAAACGAAACAACTCAGACTGGCAGAATGGCAAGAGACAGAGTGTTGTATTGCAGAAAGGTCTGAGAAACAATCTCCAACTACCGGGAAAAACTAAGAAGAAGAAAAGATGGCAATTGTGTGGGGAACTTTTGTCTGAAGAAGTGACATTGAAATTGTTGCTGATGTATAAAAAGCAGTGCATGTAAACAGGAGGTGTGTTCAGTTTCTGCACAAAAGGTGCTCTATCGAAATTAGCAAGGGTGCTTTTTGAATAGTCTCTTTTGTTCAAATATTGTATTTGCATCAAATTCCAATCCCAACTTTAGGTCGAAATATATTTCTGGTGGGGTTTGAAGCGAATACCTTTTAAGGCACTTCCAAGCTATTATCATCTTATATATCTAATATATTGGATGACGTAATATGTACAATAAGGCAACATTCTGAGCAACCAATTTAAGAATGAAAGACTTATTTCATGATATTGCAGGGGGAGAGTGGAGAAATTATCAACTCTCCAATAGCTTCTAAAGAAGTGAATGTAGACACGTCAAGATCAGCAGGAAAGTTTAGAGTCATTTGCAATAATATTGATCTTAATGTTAAGCACATGGGATATTTGTGAGATGGGCTCATTTCATCAACTGGCCTTTCTTGTCCTGGTAACAGTGCAAATACCCTGTGAAAATCGTGAAATGGTATGGATTTAACGCCTCTATCAACACTATTAGGTTATTTAAGAGGCGGGACCTCGAGTTTAACATCCATCTCCGAAAGAACCAAGCCAAATGGGAATTTCATGTAAAGTGCCTTTCCGAAGTACCCAATGGCGGCTGAGGCTCGAACCACGAACCCGCAACCTCACAATTACGAGTCCAGTTGCCTAACCACTAGACTACCGACGCCCCCTAATTCCCTGTAAATAAATACAGGAATGATGACTGAGCGAATTGTGAGGATGACTTGTGTGGGAGTTATTCGACATGAACTCTTGGTGAGTTCAGAACCATTTACTTTTTTTTTTGTTATTTATCATCATTGGGTTCTTGTCCGTTACAGTTTCCTTTTATATTTATTGTTGGAAATTTTTGTTTTGCATTCTTTTTCCAGTTTTCTTTTATAGAATTTAATACTTTCATGTTTTGAAAATTTCCTGCGTTTGCAAGTGTTTGATAATGTTACTACTACCTCAGACTTACTTTTCCGACTGGGGAAAGACAGCTGAAAATGAGATGAAAACTCAGGGCTTAAAAAATTGAACACATGGTATTTGTCTTAAGTTGGCTGTTACCATCTGATCATTTGATCCGTTTTATTAGATTTCTTCTGTTTGTATCTGTTCCCTTGTTGTATCTATCTAGTTGTCCTGTAGAACTCCCAACTCAAAAACACTCAAAACCAGTTTTCTAAAACATTCCTGTTATTTGATATTACACATTTCATTAATAGTCAAATGCTCAAAAGTTTTTCATTATGAAAATTGACAATAGATTAGAACTACCTTAAAAAATGTATATTTTGATACAATATGCGCTGTATAATAGCATAATTACATTTTGCGGCCTCTTCTATCTTACAATTTGGATTGGAGGAGCAAAAATCTTTCTCTTGTTTATAGTTTTGCGTGTTGCATGGTCATAATCTTTTTGTCTAATGTTTCTCTGACCCTGTCTATCCTTCATTTCTTGGCCTGTTTCTTCCTCTATGTCTGTCTGATCTCTGGTTGTATGTTCTCATTATTATACTGTCTGGTAGTATTCTTGACAGAAGTCCAAACCATTCTATGTGTTGCTCATCTATGTAGCCAACTTCAAACAGGGCATTGAGCAAAGTTGTTTCTCATTCTGTCTCTTCTTGTTATGTTCAAAGTATTTCTTAGGCATCTCATAATAAGCATGAATTTTTTCAGTGTTGGTATGAAGAAGTCTCCTAAAATCCTTTTGCCACACACAAGAGAAATATTTTAATTGTCAAAAGAAGGCACACTGTTTGAACAAAGCCACAGCAATTCATTTTTTGCCCACAGGAGTACAAGATTCCTCTGACCAAAGATCTGCCAATTGTGTTCAACAGCAAGTTTGTGAGGAATGCAGCAAACCCCCTAGGCTTCCTCCGATCAAAAGGTAACAATTAACAATCCCCTCAGTTTCCCCCTTTGATGTGGGGGTTGGAGGGTGCCACTGGTAGGTCCTTCTTCTTTACTTTCCCTCTGTTGTTTGTGTCTGTCTGTCTGTCTTACTTTTCCCCCTGCTCTAAATAACCATTACTGTGGCGATGTGCTTCTCTCCTCAGCAGACTGACTGTTCTGAAGTGGAAACTAACTAACAATTTTTCACAGGGCTAAGCATTGTACAAACTACCTTTGACTTCTACAAGTCACAGCATATAGGCTTATGAATTTTTCTGGATATAAACATATCTGGCACGCCAACAGAGCAGAAATGAATGCCTCATTCATTTATGATCCATATCCAGGTTTTACTCGTCCACTCTCTAATATTCATCTTGCTACCTTCTTTACAGTCTTCCTCTGTATTATTTCCTGTTCTTGGTCTCAATTCAGTGGGTCTTTTGGCCATCTGCTCACCTTCATTCTACTACTGTAAGCAGCCCATTTCCATTTTTTGTCGGAGTAAAACTCTGCTGAGGATATCTGCCCTCTTATAAATGATATTTTGAATAAGTTTAATGCTTTCATATTATAACACTTTTTTTATATACTGGGAAAGAACTTTATGCAATTCAAATTAAATTCCAAGTCAGCCCCAAGCTATTAGTATTAATTTATCTTCCACAATTCTTGATCACTCTACGAAGTCTGTTCCTTTTTGAAGGTTTTCAAGATACTCACATTTACAGCTGACTGTGCGAGACTCATAGTCATACTTTGGTTGTGTCCTTCAGAGGAATCTGTTTCCTTTACTGAAATGTAAAGACTTAACAACTCTCAACAGCAACCTACTGTCTATGACTATTGCAACCGACTTTGGTAAGAAGGAAAGATATTCACTTTGGCAGGTTTTATTAATCAGTGAGCTGATCAGGAGGACTGACTGCAGGAAGGAATGAGGTTCCATATATTCATCCCTGTCTGACACAGGAAGGAGAAGAAAAAGATTGTAGGAAAATGTCTTGGTCTTATGTTCAAAGCAAAATCTTTTCTTTTGAGTTTTTGACAGTTGTAAAATGTATGGACATTCAGGTGTCGGGATGTTATAAACTGGTTATTTGTTTCCCTGTTTTTCATGTCCCCCCCCCCCCCCCTGAAGTGTGTGGTTAGGCTCTATTCCCAAGTGGGGAGAACATTTTCATTGAGTATCTTGGCCTATCGTCTGGGATGTTATAATCCTCTCTCCCCAGGTTCGTCCTGACAGGCAGGATAGAAAGCCTGCATCCTAAATGATCTAAATTGTGTGGATTGGTGTGTAAAACACACCTACATTTAACATCTTTATTTTCCCCTGTGTCCTCAGCTGTGGGAGAAGCCCCTGTGGCCTCGGGCACTGTGGCTGTGATGGCTCTGAAGAGAGCTGTGGAGGCTGCCCGGGCCGAGCTGGGACACCAGGGATGGTTCCTACTGAGTAAGTCACTTCACAACGTGGCAGTTGAAGGTCACAGAGGAAGAAATCGGTGATGTCCAAAATCATAGTCCTGTACTGCAGATCCTCACCATGCAATACAATGATGCCACAAAAAGATGAAACTTTTTTTAATATGATGTTCATAATGGTCAAGTTGAGGATGACGTGTAGTTTGAATAGATTCGCTATTCGTTATTTTGGCTATTATGTGTGGCCTAAGTAAGGTTTGGTGGGGGTGCACGTTATTTAAGTTGTTATATTACAGGCCATGTCATACATGTGGCCTTTTCTTTATATTATTTTTATTTATAAAAACGACTTCCCCCATCTACCTAACTGTTCTCCCAGTTTATCAGTGGCATTCACTGG
>NW_004797419.1:1036607-1038692 GCF_000002075.1 Aplysia californica
GGGGGGGTTGTTAGATGTTGAAATTTTGAAATAGAAAGCTTTCAGATCACTTAATACGGGCATCTTGAAGAAAGAAATTTGATAACCTGACTGTCGTGTAGAGGTATGATACATTTGCGCGTGTTCTCGTTAACTTGCTCACGGATATTTTTTCCTCAAGTGCCAGATCTGCGAGAGACACCAGAGATTGTGGTTCGCCTTTCATTTCTCTGTTTGTATTCTTTAAAATAAACAATATTATATCATCCTTGTCTTTCCTAGTCAGGCATAATATCTTGTCTTTCCTAGTCAGGCATAATATCTTGTCTTTCCTAGTCAGGCATAATATGCCTGACCAGGAAAGACAAGGATAATATAATATGGTTTATATTATGTTGAGGCTTTCCAAAAAAAGATGCTATATATATTCTCGGCCTTATTTCTTTCAACTTTACCAGTGAGAGCAACATGTAGATGTTCCAATCCGTATGTCGGATCAAGTGTCTGGGTCTCTACAGATTTAGTGAGATTTAAAATTTTTTATTTTACAAAAAGTATTGGCGAGGACAGTCATCTTATCTTATCTTATTCTATCTTATCTAATCTTATCTTATCTTATCTCTCCTCTCCTCTCCTCGCATCACCTCTCCTTTCCTCTAACCTCCTCTCATCTTCACTCTTTTCAACTTACATCTCTTTTCATCTCATCGCATCTTATCTCTTTTTATTTCATTTTCCTCCTCTCCTCTTCTCTCCTCTTCCCTATTCTCCTCTCCTCTCATCTCCCTTACCCTCCCCACCCTCACCTCCTCGTCTACCCCATCCTCTCCTCTCCTCTCCTTTCCTCTCTTCCCCTCTCATCCCATAAAGGTCACACTATTTCACACAACCTTCTTTCCCCGGCCGACCTCTTCGACCCATCTGCTCATGACAACAATAATAATAAATTATAATGAATAGTATTTGTAGAGCGCATAACCCCACTCTACAGCAAGCTCTATGCACTTTACGCTTACTATTACAACAGCAGACCATAGAACACTCAGAAACATTCTCAGCTTCCCGAGAAGCTTACAGAGCAAGCAGCTGATTAAGCGCTCAAACACAAACAGACTGACAAGACCTTTCATTGTCTATAGCTAGGTACCCATTCCCACCTGGGTGAAGTGAGGAAAATGTGCGTAAAGTTCCTTTCCCAAGGCCAAAACGTCGGGTCCCTCACACGATTCGAACCCATGACCTTACAGTTGCGAGTCGGAGAGCCTAACCACTAGACCACCGGCGCCCCAGTACATAGATCAAGATGTACACGCCACAGGGGAACACACGTTAATACCTCGACCCGCCTCACAGTGACAGACAGATGCCGCTACTATGAATAAATAAAACTAATAATTTCTATATGGGCGACGAGGGAACTGAGAGAGGCAAATAGTTTGACCTCGACGGGAGTACTATTCTCTCTCTCTCTCTCTCTCTCTCTCTCTCTCTCTCTCTCACACACACACTCTCATTCTCTCTCTCTCTCTCTCTCTCTCTCTTTCTTTCTCTCCACACCCCCTCCCCCCCCTCCGTCCTCCTCTCTCTCTCTGCCCGCAGACAAAATTTCTCGCTTTCAACTCAGCGCTTAAACGTTTGTTTACACTCGTATCGCGGGCCGTCACACACTAAGACAAGGTAGATCTAGCGCCCAAGTCTCGTTCGGACGCGAGATAGGGCTATTGAAACATCTTGGTAGTAGTTAGACAATCTTTAATAACATCACGATGCTGCATTTTTATTGTTAGTAACTTTGTCAACGGCATTCTGATGAATAATAATAAATAATTAAGGGTGATAGATGTAGGGGATCTGGTCAACTCGCGAGGGAAACCCCGGAAGACGACAAAAATAAATGGCGGAAAAACATCATGTATGATCTATTTTGGCCCAATCACAGAGGTGTGCTAGATGCTCTCAATAGCTTCATGTCGCTCGGAAGGCCTCGAGACCGTGTTTACACTACCTAATACAGGGTGCCCACTATGGATGGGATCAGCCGATCGCCCAACTCAGTCGCCTCAAAAACAAACTTATTTGTTTTCAGTTTCAGGCGATCGAGTTGGG
>NW_004797419.1:1038792-1046689 GCF_000002075.1 Aplysia californica
CCCCCCCCCCCCCCTTTTTTTTTTCCATTGACCTAAGCTAATAAGATTTTTATTATGACTTTGCTTGCTGTGCAAACAGTTGTGCATTTGAATATATTAGCCTAGGAGGTCTGTCCTCATCCAACTTTAGCCAGATCATGGGCTTATCCTTTATGGGTCTGTCTTTCTTTCATTAAAAAATTTTTTATTCTTACCTCTTTCTGGACATATCGCCGATATATCGGCTGTGACAGGGTACCTCAGTATTGTTTCGTTTTAACACGATCCGTCATTTATAATTACTTTTTATCGCTATTGAAAAACTTGGAAAGTATTAAGGAAATGAAAACATCTAGTTTCTCTTTGTCAAAGCGTGGGTTTGGGGAAAAATGAGTGAATTAGTTTGTGCAGTTTTGCTTCAACAAAACGATGTAACCGGACTCAGTATAAATATCATAACTCAAACAAAAATTGGAATATTGCTTTTAAAAAAAAAGCTACACATTCAGATTATGCTTTTGGTCTGTATATCGTCGGCCTGGTGATAAAACCGTCTAACCCACAAAATATCAAAAAACTTTTTATTGGCCCTATCGATAGTAAATTGTCCATTTCATATGCTCACTCAAAGACAGATCTGAATTTTGTCTAGAAATGTCTTTAAAACATTAGAAATAAAACCGTATAACCCGGCACCCATCGGATTTTAGCCCGATAATTCCGACTATCCCACCTGCGAGGGACTGAATGAGGGTTGGCTGTTTTTATCACGCTAACAATGAGGGGCCACTTGCTACGTTACCGACTAACCCTGGGTTCGACTCCTCTCTGGACTTAGTTTGACATCAGATTCAGACCTGCAATAGTCCAGAATTTGCTCACATAACCGTGGGAACTCTCCAAAAAGGATTATTTGTGTAATATTTCTTGTTGATTTCACTGGGGAGTTATATAGATCTGGTTGTTTCCTCTTTTTTCTTCGTTTTAATGCTGCTGATAACGTTATTAATGACTAAAACTCCCCACTGTTCCCACAGAACTGTTTATCTCGTGACAATTCCGGTATTTGAAATGCATCTTTATGGATTTTGTTTTGTATGAAACTATGTTTTCTGTCCGCGTGTTTTTCTTTGTCTTTGTACTCGAAATTCACCGATTGTGAAGGCATTTTCCCTCATTCGGACTACTGTCTCTTCTCCTAATCATTTTTCCTTCACAATTGAATGGACGAAGTAGATAGCATTTCCTCCTTTACTAACTCACTCCAAAAAAAAAAATAATTGTGGGACCTGTCCAGCACACCGTCTGCCCCCAACGATCGTTGTTTTTTAAAGTGGTTTTTCTTTTCTTTTTTTCATTTGCTGTGTTTATTGCAGTCATTACCTTCTGAAACATCGTTCGAATTTCTTTGAAAGTTCATTTCGTTTGTGTTTTGAGTAGATTATTTTCTCAGTGTCATAACCTAATGCTTTATCTTTATATCAAACCTTGGCTTACATAACGCTATAACATTCAATAAGATGATGCTACTCTTGCTGCGTCACCTCTTACCCTCAGTGCAGTGGAAAATGGTCAACATGACCAGGCTAATGTCACATCAGTTGATAGTACAATAGTTATGTTAACTTTGATCTCTGCGAAAAGGACACGACATAAAAAAGATTGGAAGGGTAACAAAAGGAAGAGGTTGAAAGAACTGGGGATGCCTCTACACATGTCAAGGCACGAAGGGAGCAGGATGTGAACTTGACGTCCTTGGCAGTTGTAAACTGGTTGGTACAAAATGCAATGATATCACTGGTCACTCTCTTGGAAAGAAAAGAGAGCCTACGTATATGACTCGATAAACATGATAGACAAAAAGAGATCTTACACAGCAAGCGAAAACCCAAGGAGAAATTACAGCCGCTTACAAGAGTCAATGGTCAAAGAACACCTGTTTGTAAAACAATCTTCAAGAACACCACAGGCCTGACCCACTGGTTTATTTAAAGTGTCTTCTCCGAAAAAACAACAACCAAGAGGTCCACCCACCTAGAACACATTGCGCCTACCATGAGAGAGCCAAGGATGACAAGTTGTTCCATAAAGAGGAATTTTTTGACAAACTTTTGAAGATACCCTCCTGTCTACAGATGACAATCCAGAAAACGTCAGATCTGCATCAAGTATACATGGAGAACTTTGCAGAGAGAGTGAAAGCCACATTGAGCTATCAAGTGTTCTGCCAAAAGTTCAAGAAAAACAATTTGGGTTTACTTTCAACCAAGAAAGACCAGTGCGACATTTGTACAAAGTTCAAATCTGGAAACCTCACAGAAACAGAACACACAGCTCAAATATGAATATGAGGAAAGCTGCCGCTAGACCAGAGAAGGAGAAGGACAGGGAGGCTGTGTGTGTCCTTTGTATGGAGATCCAGTGCGTCCTTCTGGCCTCATCACTAAAGACTTCCACCTTATATAAACAAAACTGGCTGTACACAATGTTACGACTTAGGATCTTGCCACCAGAGATGCCAGATGATATGTCTGGTATGAAAGTGAAGTTGGTCTGGGCTTCAACAGTTTTCATCACGTCTGACTCACTAACTGATATTGCAAGTGACTGACTTCAACCACTTCATTATCTGCAGTGATTGGCGCAACTACTAAAACAGAAAGCCACCCTGGTGAGTGCAATGGCCTCGCTGGCCAAAGAGCTTGACATCACAGTTGAGCAGAAATTCTTCCCAAGGGCCATACCCAAATGGAAGTGGATTCAGTCCATGGCACTATTGAGCGATTGCTAAAAAACGCACTGATGTACATCCCAATGGACTACGTGAACATCATGCTCAAAGCCAGACGCATCCACAGGCCCTATGAAGTTATGTTCCTGGACCACAGCTTTTTCAAAGATTTCGCAAAGGTCGGAGAGCACTAAACAATCTGTCTAGGGAGAAAAGCAGGCGATCCTACTGTCACTGACTTGCAGGCATCAAAGTACACTCCAGTCTTTAAAATTCAGTACAAGCTGAACTTTGATGATGGATGGCAGCCGCCGCAAGGACCAAGAAAGCTGAACACCATGTGTACGACGGTTACTGGGTGTGGCACGCGCAGACAGGCAGAACACATCGCGTGATACTGATAGTGATAGGCCAGCCCAGTCTAGATTATCTAGGCCTACTGACCCTCTCACTTCTCTGGTGCGGGATGGAGAGCTCACAATGCTGTGACTGTGTGACATGCGCAAGCAGACGCAACGCACCACAGGGTGTTGTGGGGTGGGGGACAACACAGCGGACGAGTTGGCCTATAGCCAAAGCCCCTTCTTTCTGATCGCCAACGCCGAGCTGTCAACATAGCTAGTGCTAGAGAAAGAAACCTGATTCGATTTTTGATCAAGTAAGACCTAGAAATCATGTTGAACAGAATCATCATGAAGGGAAATACAAAAAGGAATAAACAGAACACTAAACTCATAAATTAGGCCTACTTTACTATTTCCCTTGAATTTATTACTGGATCCATTATAGCAAGAATCCTGCTATAATGGACATTTCGCACCGGTCCCCTCCCTCTCATTATAACAGGATTCCACTGTATATGAAGGAAGCCAGTCAGTGTCCCTTATGTTGTTATAGCATTTATTTCTGAAGAAGGGCAACATGTAGGATACAAAACACTTTTAAAATCCATATATATACGTTATAACGCGGATAGGTCGAACACAGAAGACTCGAAATCATACATCCGTCGAACTGTTCTTTATCTTTGTAAGATATCCTTCAAACTACGGGTCCCTTAAACGACTGAGGCCGGTACAGATAAATTCGAGCTATCCGTGTTATACTGTATCTATATTTTGTCTGTATATTTTGTTTTTCTTTTCTCATTCCTGTATTGTCTGTCTTGTGAAGAGGGTTCTCCTGTTCATTAAATTGTTTTTTCGTGTCTTTTTATTTACCTTAATGGGATCAATGATTCAATTTTTTTTTTCTCTGTTGTACAGCTGCCCCAGCCACTGTGGAGAAACTGCAACTGGCCTGTCAGACGCAAGAAGCCACTTATACCTTTGGCCAGTGATTCTGTCGTCTGCCAGATCTTCCAGTGACTCCATTGTCTCTGCTCTTTTAAAACTTTGAAATGTGCTCCTTGTGAGCAGTCCGGAACTACTTTGTTTTGTTGAACTTTACAGAAACTGTTTGTCATGTTGAGGTATTTTAGACTCATAGTTCAGCTATTATCATTTAAAGTTCTTACAGTTTTAAGCATTTATTGAGATTTCTTGTGTTCTGTGATGAGTGAAATGAGTCTTTAATTTTTTTTAGTTTGTTATTTTGTGTGATCTACTATTTTGTTCTTATACGAGTGTAAAGCAATTACAAAACATTTACAATAAATCAATCAATTTATAAGTCTATAATTACAGAAATGCTCTCAGTCAGTGTGTGGTTCAGAGGACAACCATGGTTCCTCTGCTGATCGCTGTGCATTTTATTAGTACAACATGCCCAAATATTTTACTTCAGTTCCTGGTCAAATGTATGAAGCCCTAGAGTTCTGGGTCAGAGTACTTTTTCTTTTTGGTTTGTTTTGTGGTCTG
The DNA here is from genome assembly GCF_000002075.1 of Aplysia californica. Taxonomy (NCBI): domain Eukaryota; kingdom Metazoa; phylum Mollusca; class Gastropoda; order Aplysiida; family Aplysiidae; genus Aplysia; species Aplysia californica. Next base: position 1,043,362 of record NW_004797419.1, read on the forward strand.
GGTTGACTGGTGCTGTACTCTTGGGATGAGAGCATTCAAATAATTTGAGAAATACTGTCGAACCTGTGTAAGACGGCCACGCTTTGTTGAGGGGAAAAGGGGCCATAACGTATAAGACAGGTGGCCGTCTTAGGGTGGACTGATCAAAATAAAGAGAACAAACTATTTACTTCTGAGATCCTAACTGAAGGTGGTTGCATGCTTAGGACTGCCCTAGGGCTGATTAAAATGTGTTGTCTTTGTTGTTTTATTTCTTCTGAAAGGGGGGAGAGAATAGGGCGGTTTTTGTTTGTTTGTTTTATTTTTATGACATTTCATCCATTAGAGGGACTGACAACGTCAGGTGAAAGAATTATGACGACTTGTCCACAACATCAGAGGAAAATGCATAATTTTTAACAAAGTCGGGCTTTCTTAGGCAGGTAGATTTGGCTGTGGGTTGATAAAACAGGGTGGCTGCGGCCGCGTTGGAAAGGTGCCTGTTTGACACAGCTAAATTGTATAGAAAAAACAGGGGGGGGGGGGGGGGGATAGAAAGTGGCTGTCATGGCAGGTTCACTTGTCCATCAAAAGCTACTGCTATCTGCTATCCAAGTGACCTAGCTCTTTGAATATTTAGTTGAAAAGGTCTAAGTCTAAGTTATTCTAATTAATCTAATCTCCTAGAGATCATAAAGGTTTACTTTTAAATATTAGGGGAGAAGGATGAGTGTCGCATTCTCATATATGCTATGATGAATGATGATAAACCCCTTTTAAGTCACCGAATCTAATCTTTTGTCACTAGTCACTATACAGTCGTCATCGAATGGCAAACTGCTACTGAAAAAGGAAACAGAGTGCAGAAGTTGATGATGTGCTACTCGCAACACTTTTTTCACAATAATTGGAAAATGAAATGCTGTGTTTATTAAAATCCTGTCTTTCTATGCCTAGCTTTGTTTCATCTTGCGTTGCTGTGGTGGCCTAATTTGCATACTGATACATACATCTTTTACTATTTTTAGCCCTGTGATTTAATGCTTTTTATTTTTTATGCTTTGCATGGTATGTTCTGCAGGATTCTGTAGAAGTTGTTGGAGACACTTTTTCTTAACATCTGTATGCATTGTATTTGAATTATTTAGTTTCCCCATATATATCGGAAGTTTTCTTTGACAGTTGTTAATGCAGATAGATAAGGTTGTGTGTGAGGATGATTTCTAATAATAATAATAAATAAAAAGCATTTGTATAACGCACACCCCTGCTCAACAGCAAGCTCTACACCTTTTTTTGTGGACAATGTAGTTAAGAAGTGCTCCTTCTTTACTTTACAGATGATAGTGCTTTTACTGTATTGAACAGCATCATGTGTCCTGGTAATGATCAAGCATGCGCTTAATAAATGGTCCAATTCATGCCAGAAACTGCCAGTTGCAGTGAGAGCAAGAAAAGGATTTGATATTCTGCACTCTTTTGTATCATCTTGTCTCTTTTCAGATTATCCTATGCCTTCTCTGCTCTGCCTTTGTTCCATTTTGAGATCCCTTTTCCCTTTTCCACTGCTGCAGCTTTTCTCCGCTATCCCGGTCTCCAAGGCATCTTTGTCTGTAGAGGTACTGTTTTTTCCTTCTGTTGTAGTGTGTGCTAAAGAAGGTCTGTAAGTGTAAGGACTTTGGCAGACTTGGAAATCAGATAATGAAAAATAAGAAGATTCTTTTCTTTAAAAGTACTTTGTAATGACTTATGTTGTAAATATATTTGATGTCAGGCTAAGGCTACAAGGGTTTTGTGTCAAGTTTGTGACCTAAGTTTCTTTTACATTTATTTTTTAAGGAAACTTTAGCTAAAAAATTTACGAACTTTGGAGAGTGCTGTCTTTTAATATGAGTTGTGATAATTGATGAACTGATATTATATGTATATATATATATATATATATATATATATATATTACATGTAGTCATTTCAAAAGGTCCAAGTAAAAAAAAAAATTTGAAAAAGTCATTTTTTAATGATTTTCTGACTAAAATGCAATCTATAAAGATTTGGGATTTTTTATCTTATAATATATTCAAGTTTAGAAGATAATGAATTACAACACGTGCTCAAAAAAGTTGATCTATCCGTAAACTTTTGATTTGCAAGGTTGGACAAAAATTGTTGAATGCAACAGTGAAAAATAGCTTTTTGTTGTTTATATTGCATGCATTGTTTTGTTGTTTTTTTTTTAGATAAAATGGATTCATGTACTTAGCAAGTAAAAAAATGTACTTTCTGTCCATACCAGTTTGCACTATAGCTCCCACTAATTCTTATCAAAATAATATCAATATTATTTCGTTCTTCCAGACAAAAAAACAATGAGAAAATAGAAACGATGAGTTCTTTACTTTACTTTTGTGGAAAAGTAAGGCACTCTTTAATCGACTAGTCGGATATCGCTTATTTTGGGTGGTTTTTGCACGCTTGTGGACTCAGATCGTTGAAAAGTGATTAAAAAGTGTATTTTCTTTACATCATCCTTGTTGAATGTCTTTTTTCTTACTTTTTGAAAACAGCTTAATTTCCCTTGAAAAGTCTAGTTTTAATATTGTGGTATCTGATATTACTGGGACAAGTTTCAATTAGATATTTTCTATGATGAAATTATAATAACTTGTGAGAAAAAAATGCTACCATCAAGTTCATAGCATCATTCTCAGGGACGTATACTGTGTCACGCCATTCTTCAACACAATTTTTTTTTGTTGTAAAGAAAATTCAAATTATTCGAAAATGATATATTCTCATTTGCCGTAAATTCAAATTCTTATCTTTGTGTCTGCTTTACAGCAGATATATACTGCCAAGATGGATCCCTATAAAAGGGCTCGAACACAGGGTGTCCCAATTTCAGCACAGTTCTGTTCTGAACTAGCAGAAAGCTGAGTAAAGCTTGGGGCCTAAATTTTATGTATTATGCTTTATAAGCTTGTCGATCAGCATGTTTTGCAGTACATTCCCATGCCCCAATAACTCTTTTTGCTGTGTCTTTCAGTGGCATTGCTACAATAAAATTTGACTAGTTTTCCTATGGTCCCCAACCATCAACCAGCAACAGAGATGGAAGCTGAAAGTCTGGTTGGAGCAGTAAAAAAAAAAAAAAGTTCTTTATAATGGCAAGAGGAAAGATGATGGTTCAATTAATAGAACTTTGATTAATGAAAAGTAGAAAAAAGATGTATCTGATTTCTGATGTTAACAACAAACGCACTATATCAAGAGCTGTAGGGTGGAGGATTCAGATTCCTCTATTGCTTGATTGCTTTTGTTTTGTTGGTTTGTCTTTTTTGTGTTTGTGGGG
>NW_004797419.1:1046789-1060853 GCF_000002075.1 Aplysia californica
GGGGGAGGGGGGTAGTAGTAAAGTCCAGCATGCCACTCGCAGAACTAACACAAAATTTGAGCATTTGATTTGAGCACAATTTTTTCTCTCCCAAACCTGTAGCAATTAATAATGCTGATGACAAAAGCGATGGATCTTGAACACGTAAGGTTGAACAACAGTTTTAGTCACATGGCTGTAGCCTGCTATGAAATTTAAGTGTGACTGTCTTGCAGTAAAAAACCTTGGAGTCTCGCCACAGATCTCAAGAAAAAGGCAAAGACTTTTTAAGTGTTAAACTAACTTAAACAGAGATCACAATTACAACACTTCATTTTAAACAAAACAAGTTGGGAAAAGTTGTAACATACAACAAATACATGTATTTTTCCATTGAAATTGAAATGTTTCATAAATAAAATAGGAAAGTAGGGTGCATCCACTATACACTTAAAGCAAAATCAACAACACAATTGAATCTATTCAGTTATGAGCATAAAAGCTTATATTGTATACAATGTGTAAATAAAACAATCCCTGAAAGTTTCAATAAAACTTTTAAGATAAATATTGCATATAGTGTAAAATAACATAAAATAGAGCGGCACATAATATCATTTTCATCATATAAAAAGCGCATTTACCAACAACAATATAAAACAGCAATTGTGACGACTATCACAGTCCTGAACACAGGAGACCAGAAGAAGAGCAGTGTAAGGAAGCAAGAAATGTCCACTAAAAATAAAAAAACCCACATAAAATCATAAAATAAAATACCCAAACACTGGAGCGGTTCCAAAAAAGAACGTAATAAGAAGCACCCACATAAGGTAAATTTTATAACAAGCAAATCAATAATAATTAGTGTCTGAAACATCGACCTATACAAGCAACATCAACAGAGATTGACAGCAGACATCCAAGATACATTTCGGACATCGTGGTGAAATGAGGCGCTCGTCAAAATAATGAAATTAAAGAAATCAGCATTTTTTGGGCAATTTATCAAAAAAAAATTTTTGGACTAAACACCTCTAAGGTTCATTAAAAAAAACATTTCTAAGTGAATTTTACCGAAAAATGATTTAAGGCACAAAAATATAAATTTGCATTTTCAAATGACTCAAGCTTGGGAAGTTGCCAAATTTTGGCAGCAATTTTCTCGCTAATTTTACCTCTGAAACCAAGCAACCCCCACCTCCTTCAATCGCAAATATCTCGACTTCTATACAAAGTACATGATATTCATTGAAAGCAAGACAAAATAAATAAATAAACAAGCCTTAAAATGATACTAATAACTCCACATGTCCAATAATTGACGAGCGCCTGATTCCCCCACATTGTGACACATTATGGTCGCTTTTCAGGACAAGTGGGCTAACCCAGATTTCGGGGGTTTTCAGAAATCTTGACCTACACCAAAAGTGGGCACCTATAGGAGAAGTTTGATTTCACTGGTGTGTACATTTGTTCGGTTATAGACAAAACTCTCCTTGTCTTTTAAAGAAACAGAACAAGAGTCCAAAAACTTTACCTTCGATTTTCTAAAAACTGCATTTTTCAGGATGGCCCCCTTGTGCTTAAAAGCGACCATAGAAGCTACTGAATTAATCATTGATGAAAAAATTCCCCAAAGATGTACAAATACTGGGAAGACGAAGAAAATGGCTGCACATGATAGTCAAAAGCTTTCACAAACAAAAGACCGTGGCATATTTCTTTTGTCCTGCTAAGTTAACAAAAAAACTGGCTGTCTTATTTTTTTGATGGACGAGTTATCATAATAATGTCAAATAATTATGACAAAAAAGGGAACCAATTCGACTGGATCTGAGAAAATTTAAATCACTAATCGACTGTCTCGGGCACAAACTGTCCAACTCTGGAATTTTCTGAAACACTTTTATTCCTTGAAATAGCTCAACAAGGGGTGACGCATCTTGTACTTGTATCAAAATGTCTAAGCTTTACAACCCATAGAAATGAGAGAAATAGTCCCAAGATCAAATCGTCTATGTCCAAGAAGCTTCCTTGAGTAACGTCACAACACGCCTATGTCGGCAACAAGAAGGCAGAGGAGAATTCTTTGATCTACAGGATTATTCCCCTTTGGAACAGTTTTTTCCATCTCTTGTAAAATTCATGTTTATAGACTAGGATGGTTTGTGGTGATCCCAAAAGAGCCAACTACTGCCTCTCATCTTCGAGACATTGACCCTACCTCCCAGCATGCCATCCACCTGGCATAGCTATTTTGGGCCTCTGTGTAGTGTGAAGCGCACTGAGTATTCTAGAAGTGGAAATTTCAATGCTAAATATTGAAACTGTCAAATCTTGAAGAAAAAAAAACTGGTAAAAAACAACATAAGTTTTTCTCTCCTTTTCCGCAGCTATTTTAATATTCTTCTTCGCAGCCCTCTATAATTTTCATGCCATGGTCTTAACATAATTTCTAAAATCTTTCAGCAATGTCAGAGCATCACAAGCTTGTTCATGTCAAAGCTTAACAGCTGGTGTCTGCAGGTGTACACTGACCACAGCATGAGAAAGCCACAACTTGTCAGCTCAAGAATTAAAAATGGCATTTTGGAAGACTCAGGGAATGGCCACAATTACTGGAGAACGCTGCATGGTTCAGGAAGTAAGAAGAAGCCATGAGTAGGCAAGGCCAGATGATGAAATGAACAACTTTATGAAAGTTATCGCCATACCTGGGCAAGAAGGAAGAGAAAAATCTGCCCCTGTTGTTAACAGAGGCATTCGCTGACAAACAACACCAAGTAAGGATACGAGGTAATTCCCACAGTTTGCTTTGTAGCAAGAGAAATCACGTCAGGAAAGGTGTTCAACATTCAGACTGATGGCCTTGTCAGAGAAGAGCATGAAGTTTTCAAATGCCTGACATCCAGTAAGAACATGAAAGTGAAGGCCATGTTTTGTGGTACTTGATACGTCTTACTTCAACACACCAGATTACGATCAACTTCATGGTGACTCTCCCTCGTACCCTGAGATTAGTGGAACATTAATCCAAATATTTTGAACAGATTTTGGTGATATCTTAACAACCTTTTTCTCCTCAGCAGCTGAATATTGAACTTTAAAAAATGCCAACATAGATTCAAAGCATATAACTTCAAAGCTGATAAGACTTTCTTTCTAAACTGCACTATGACATGAAAAAAACAAATGTGTTGAGTAGTCCAAAAGATAATACTTTAAAAAAAAAACATTCCCCATCGTAAAAATTGATCTTGACAAAACATTATGGCCATTCACTATGGTAATGGCACAAAAAAACAATGAACACCTTCTAAGAAAACATTGCTATAAACTTTTCATGAAATATTGTGAACAACATCATAAGTACAACAAATCATGCTCAGAGTATGAAACCTTAATAAAAACTAAATTTTCTCCATCAGGTGAAAATACCAACAACCAACAGCTGAGTAGTGCAAAAAAAGGATCAGACTCCATAAAGACACTTATCACAGTACACTGAGGAAAGAAGCAAGGCAACTTGCAACACTTTAAAAACAAAATACAAGCATGAAACACTGATAGAGGGAATTGTGGTACAAGATAAAAGTCAACTTGTAGGTTATGCCTAGTCAGAGTACGGCAATACCTTATTTGCTGTCCTTTTGTTTCAAGAAAAACTTTTGAGTACAAGTCTTTTAATAATAGAATAATAATAATAGATAGCATTTTTATAGCGCGAATCCCCGCTCAACAGCAAGCTCTATGCGCTTCACAATCTATATTATTACCCCAGCAGATCTGAGAGCATTCTGAAACTTCCTGGTAAGCATACAGTGCAAGCAGCCATTTATAGGCGCTAAAACACTAACATATTAACAAAATCTTTCTCAGTCTATGGCCAGGTAGCCTACCCATTTCCACCTGGGTGAAGTGAAGAAAATTTGTGTAAAGTGCCTTTCCCCAAGAACCCCCGACCCCGCAACCTCATGATTACAAGTCCGGTAGCCTAAACACTAGGCCACTGACGCCACTCAGGAGGTTATTTAAAACACAGCATTTCCAACTGGATTCAAACTCACATTACTATTACCCACATCAATGTAAAGTGTTTTACCACCTTATCTTTGTGCTCAAAGAGAACAGTTCTTCTTTTCCAGGTACACCAGTTACTATACACAACTAAACATCTTCTATTACACTGGCAAGCTTTGGAGAACACAGTATTCTTTGTAATCTTTATTCCATAGTCTTCATAAACACTGATTAGCGCAGCTCTAAATAAATCCCAATGCTCTTTGTGTTATGAACAGCTTAATCTCACACTAGTCACACAGTTCTAAAAGTTACATTTTTTAATAACATAAAATAACATTTAAGATGCCATCATGACTTTAAAAATATGTCTTACATTTGCACTTTCACACACCACTCCTCGGGCATGGCAATCGAGTAACCCAGCTTAAGCCAACACCTTACTGAATTTTTTTAATAGGGCATAGTTGTGCAACACCACATAAGAGTCGCATCTTAAACTACCATGTCACAGGAAGGACCAAACTGATAATTTTAACACAGTCTCCAAATAACTCATTGATCCTCCAGTATCTCTTTCTTTAGCAAACAGTCAAAGTGGTCTCATGGTCCAGCTGATTCGCAGGAGACCAAAATTTTGCCAGACCAACGTCTAACTAAGCACAGTATTCTTGGGAATAGGACTTTGTTTGATCTTTTTCTCACTTGGCTCTAGTCTAAAATAAACACTGTGCAGATATCCCTGTGAACTTGAAGGAGTAAATTTTATCTGCAACAGACTAGCATTCTGTCCAGCACTGAGACTTGGTATCATCTGTTCAGCTAAACACTATAGCAACAGAAACAAGCTCATGTTCTAAAGGCTTCAAAGACCTTATTGTACTGAACAACATAGGCCTACTGTGTCATATTTCGTCACTTGCGACATCAAATTTAAAACAAACAAAAAACAGTAGGGCCTACTATTTGCTCTGACAAGTGACTCGAGACTGTAAAACAAATTTTGTTCAGCTCAGAGACCCTTCAGGCCTTGCTGAGGAGCCCACTCCGTTCTTTGAACATTCTGCAACTCTGTGTAATCTAGTTAGGGGGAGTAAAAAAGTTAGAGGGATGCGGGAAAGGTTAGGGTGTCCAGGTGTCCACAAAAACATGGAGAACAAGATCAACAGACTAGGCAGGTGTCATGGCAACGGACACCATGGTTTCATCAGAGGCAGATTTGTGCACCCTGCGCAGTGCTCTGTTCTGAGCTTCTCGTCTCAGTGCGTTGTTGAGTTTTTCCGATCCCCACATCCACAGGCCAGAGGGCAGCATCCACGCCAACCACAACTGAGAAGAGATGCAGAGAAAAAGTAGAGGAAGGGGAAGTGAGTAATTGCATTTGTCCATGCTCATGAAGAAATAGAGGAAGGGGATTCGTCCATGCTCATGTATGGTATCGGGAGTGTTGGAGGAAGGAATAAGCAAAACCTCCGCTTCATGAAAAGTTTGTCAAAGAAAATCACTAAGATAATCACTAAGCAGTGTTTTTTTAGTGAGGTGACGCGTTCTTTTCCCCAACTTGCGAAAAACAATCCCTCTTTAAGTATGAATTGTGACCCAGTTTGAAGGAATTCCAAGCAAGAGCTAGATGCCTGTCATCATTCATACTGCAGTGTCTGAAATTTTATTTCCAAGACACAAAAATTTTATTAAATTTAATACATATGAGAAGCGTGCTGACAAAATGATTTACTTTTCTGATTCGAGCCCTATGGAAATAAATACAACACGCTTATGGCGAAGTTTTTACAATTTATAAGTATGAAATTATAAAGGACATGTTATCTCTTTTTATCCTAGCCGTACCCCCACGGACTCTGTACCAGTCCTGGGGCCGCCGCGCCGTATGTGTCGGAAGTCAGTGCGTATAGTTCAAAGTGCTATATTTCTTACATTTTCTCTACGATTTTAAGGAAATTTGGCATTTATATTAGAAATTGAATGTAGTTTTTGTAAATGCATGTGGTTAGGATATACACCAATAGCACAAAGTAGATTTTGAGGTGTATTCCACCCTCGAACTTGACCCTGATTGCCGCGCCCACGACGTCTCACTGGATTTTATAGATCTAGATCTAGCCCTACCCATCGAGCACGTATTCCAGTACAGACCCCTTCACCATCATCTGAATCGCTATTAGATGAGTCTAAGTCCTGCTTCTTATCATCCACAACGGAATTTGTGGCACTTATTTCAGAGTCACTTTCATCAAATTAGTATCATTCCCCCTCACAACCCAGCGCCACTTCAAAAAGTACTTCGTCGGTCGTGAATGTGCGTTTTTGAGACATCTTTCAAGCTTCTACACCCATCAAAAACAAAGAAACCACTGTTCATTGGAAAATTAAAATATTCAGACAGAGCTAGCATCGCCGTATTTGCGTATTTTGGTAATTACAAGCAGAACTAGCTTCTTTGACGTGACCGTTTCGCTGTTACGAGTATACTCGTAGCCCGGAATGGTCCTCGTTACGAGTATACTCGTAGCCCGGATAAAAAGAGATACCTAAAGAATATGGCATCAATAGAAAATCTCCATTTGTGGATTGCGAGAAGCAACTCATTTTTCAGCACGTCTCACATATATTTAAAAAACACCTACATTTTTTTTTAAAGCGAAAAAATAAAATCAACAACTTGGGTCAATAACATGAACCCACCTGGAGGGTATGATAGAAATATCCTGTGGTGAGGCTTGCCCTGCCAAGAGTGAGTATAGCATTGCTTGCGTACTGCTTGGCTGATGGAAAGAATCCACGGGAGCGGGTCAAAGTGTCGCTGAAGCCAGTCATCCTCGTATTCACATAGAAGGGCATGAGGCACTGGAAAGTCAGGCCCGAGTGACGGTATTCATAAGCCACACCCTGGATGAAGTAGTCAAGGTACCGCTGCCAGGAAGAAATAAAAGTTGCTTTTTATTTTAAGTGGGTAAGAAAACCATGGCAAACATAATAAAAGTGAGTTGAGCATTCAGGAAAGCATCCAACTACACAGAATGAACTCTATTACTCTGTCAGTCTCCTGGAAAAATAAATAATTTGACTCTTGAATCTGTTTCAGTATAATCTATATAATATAATATATATATATATATATATATATATATATATATATATATTGGTGGCCGGATCTTCATGTCATTTTTCAAAAGAATCCACACACTCCTCAGATCTTAGGATTTAAACAAAGATAGCATTCAAAATTTCTAACTATATAACAGAACCCGATTTTCATGATTTTTTTAACAAAAGATTTTCATCAAATTGAAAATTTCTTATCGCTATTTATTGTTACAAAATACTCTGGAATGGAGCCATTGGTTTCTTATTCAACTTTTAAAAAATTTGTTCACTCTTAGTTCATAGCTGCATAGATAAAAGCAAATGAGAATCCCCATAGCATTTCTGACTCATTGCTGACATTTCCTAACATTATAAAATATGAGACATCTATTTTTTCAAGAGATTACAAGTCCAGTGTATGTGTGTTTATTATGAATATTCCATCTTAAAATCTATGAAAGGTGATTCCAGTGTACCCAATAATTCGTACTTGAAGTTTGATTAATCAGTAATCAAGATCACCAAAGATGAAAAAAAAAACCCAGATCAAATATCCAAAAGAACAGCATACTGACATTCAAAAGTTTTAAACATCTGGACTCAGCTATAATTAAGTCAGGGATGACAAAGTCATCATCCTGTTTCATACGTGCTCACCTTGGTGGCAGAGTAGACGGTCATCTGAGGCGTGATCTGTGTGGAGGAGCCAGCCGAGACGACAACCAGGCCACCTCGCCCTTGCTTGACCATACCAGGGAGGAGCATGTGCGTCATCTGGGGGGTGCAGAGCCCTTTACTTCTTTGACAACATTTTTGTTTTTTTTAATGTAAGTGTTTTACACCCCCAACAACACATTTTAGAAGATGTAGGGGTCAGGCTTCAACCTTGCCCATCAGGGCCATTCCAGGCAGAGAGGGATACAATGTCTCACCAGAATGACAGAGATCACCATCATCATCATTGCCTTTTTTACCCTGGATCAGAATATAGGCCACGAACAAACACTTTCCAACTTTCCCTAAAAGAGACAGAGATACTCTGTAAAAAATTTTCTCACACATGAATTGAACTCAGCTAGTGTGCCAGTGACTGCAAAGCACCTAATCACTACACCACAGATGCCGGTTTTGAGAACAATCCTTGGAGAAGATTTCTGTGCTTTTCAAAAAGTGTGAAGGGCTGCCTGTGTTTTCTTCAGATGTGAGTTATTATATAATCTTTTAATAATAGATGTGCATGTCTATAGCAGCATTATTTTCTTTTTTTACGAGAGTGAGAAAGATTAAAAAACAAAGAGAATGTAAATGAGACAGGAAGCGTGAAGAAAACAGACTGAAAAAAAGACAGGCAAATAGAAAGTAACTCAATTTCAGTCTAAAGAAGGCTTTAATTAGCCAGCCCTTCAGGATCCTGACAAATCTCTTCCTGGTAAAAGGATCAAGATAATGATGATTAAGGAAGAGGGGCTACACCTGGGGGCTATCTCATTTATTTGTGGATCAAATTTTACTGAATTTCCCATATATTTCATGAATAGTCGAAAGTTTTCAAATCTGCAATTAAATTTTATAAAAAAGTTTTGTTGCTATGGATTTTGCTGACATGTTTCATACAGTTAATAGCTCAATTATTTTCCATGGAAATAGGTTGTCATTTTTCAAGTATGTTAGCAAACAATAGTTCTACAAATGGTCTGTTGAATTTTTCCTAAAGGAATTAGAAAATGTTTAATTCATTTTTTCTTGGGGTAATAGTCAAGGTTGCAAAAAATCAATGAAAGTCCACAGTACAAACATCACCAACAAAAATCTATTCCAAATTTGAAAAATTCAACAAATAATTTTATAGTTTTATGTCTTCTCTTCATTCTGTGAAAATTTCATGAAGAGTGGATGAAAAAATTGTGGAGTTTTTATTAACTGTAAAAGCCTAAACAAGCCTTGGGGGTGCATTTAAAACTAAACTGTGCAGTCGTCCAATCACATTGAATTCAGCATGGTCTTAACATAATCAGAGAGAGAATAAAATATATAACTTGACCTCTACCGCCAGCTTACAGACAGAAACAGATCCCTTAACTTACCCTTTCACGATAACCCTGCTGCTCTATGGTAAAACTGAAACTCTGATCTTCATCTGATGCACACCAAGATAGCGAGCAGGTGCAGGACGCAAGTACATTGTGTGAATGCACATGTTGAGTGTCTCAATGCATGTGTGTGCATTTATGAGTATGTTGAGCGTCTGTGTGTGCATGCGTATATTTGAGCACACACAAATGGGAGTGTCCATAACTGCATGAGCAGCTATTACCAGACTCTGACTACTAGAGCACTCAACAATCATTACGAGAAAACATCTTTGGCTCACCATTGTGGCTGCCCCAATGTTGACATATATGAGCCTCCACAAATCTTCCCGAGAGATGCTCAGCAACACATCAGGGCAACGGTAGCTCACTCCGACATTGTTCACTGGAGAAAGAAAACAATTATTATCTATCCTGATACTTGTGACCTTAAGAGATTTGCAGCTCTTCTAGAGCTGTTTGTAACAAGCCCATTATTATGCCCAGAAACAAAAAGTCTAACAAAACAATAAATTTTTATAATGGTGTCACTGGAATCCCCAGCCAAATTTCTATTGATAAAGAGGTACGGCGGACATATTTTGGATCTATATCTCCTCGATTTAGGGAAGGAAGCAGCAGGCAGAGCTGGTCCGCATTCAAACTTCCCATGACCAGCACACTGCATCACAAACCAACTAAAATTGAAATAAACAGCACTCAATAAAACCTTCTTTTGAACTCTTCAATTGAGGGTGGAAAAACCAAGGACCTGTCCAGACTGTGAGCCCTGAACTTCAGCCAAATAACAATTTCCACAACAATAATAATTAAAACCATCAAGAACACTTATAGCACAAAATTGTCTACATTCCACTGGCAGAAAATGCAAAAAGATCAGCTAAGAACTAACAACTTTTAGCCCCTGCTTTTCTTTTTCTAGTTCAAAAAGATGTCTATTTTCACTTTCCCCAACTCCCTTGATGCAGCTATAAATAAAGACGTAGAATGAAAATTGCACCAGTTGTATCCAAAATTGTAAAAGAGATGAACACATAAACACACTACACAGAGCATGGATGAACGGGTCTGTGTGTAAGCTTTTAGGTACAAGTAAATACTCTTCTGAGCACAAGAACGCATGTTTCAGCACTTCTGTGTGTATATTATAGGAAGGCAATAAACTTATAAATTTGTCATGAGTATAAAAATATGGCCTGAGTGAGAGAAAGAGGCAGGCCACAAATAATTATACAGGGAGCAACATTTAATCACTCTGTTACAATAAGACTGACATGTAAAAATAAAAGTCAAAAAATTAACTTACGAAGCTGTAGTACAAAAGACAGTCCTTGATTAAATTGAAACTGACACAATAACCAACTTACCTAAAAGGCCAATATCCTTATCCTCAAGAACTTCCCAGATACGGTTATACACTTCAGTTTGATCAGCTGAGGCAAAATCCACGACAATGTATTCCACTTTCACAGCAAATCTGCCCTCTGAATTAAATAGAAGTAAAAAATTCAATCATGCAGAACTAGAAGAATAATAAAGTACCTAATGGATTTTTTTCCTTTCACTCAGTAAGAAGTTATCTCATTCATTTTATCAAGAAAAAGTATTGGCATCATTACAAAGGCAGCATCATTGATATATATGAGTTATTCATTACATTTCTGCAATTATGACCAAGGAGAAAAAGATTTAATACCTAGTAGCACCTGTGTACTCCTCAACCTGCGTTCATTTTCACTAATCAATACCACATTGAGACCTCGCCGCGCCAGTTCATATGCATATGCCTGACCGATTCCTTCACTGCTACCAGTCACCACTGAAAAAGAAAGAAAAATAATTCTTTCAATAACACTTTTATAGAGACATGCACAGCAGAATTTCTTAATTTTGAACCTCCTGCACAAGCCACTGGAGATTTTACGAATTTTTTTCAGGCCCCTTAATTAACCTAGAAGACTCAAACACATACCCCTCTGTACAAGCTACCTTTAATACCCTACAGCACACCCAGAGATGTCCCACAGTCTTCCCACTTTGACCTGATCCCCTAGCACTAGGACCCGAACTATCACTACTATCAGGGCGATATCATAATGCAAAACTGTGCTTCCACATCACAAAAGACCAGTGACACATATGATAAAGGCCTTGTTCCATGATAGTTTGATTCCGTATTAGGTATATATATATATTTTACAGGTAAATACACATACGAGATAGAATACAGATCCCTCACAATGTCCAGAAATCAGTTCCATGCAATATATAATATGTACGTAACGTGTAAATAGTTTTTAACATACGGATCACTATGTGAATTTTGACGAGTACACACGTAACATAGCTTGACGAGAGTGCTCTCACCCGCCCGTCCCACCATGTGTTGGCAGTCCAATTTTAGCGGCACGCGACTCGGCGATTTTGAAAAAAACCTGTCGCGTATAGTGGCTTATTATACATTGTTTGTATCTTGTAGAGCAGAGCTTGCTAGCAGAGCAGTCAGTTGTGTTCAAAATGAAGTTTTTAAATGAGCATTTGATTTAGCTGGTTAGGGAAACCCAGTATTTGTATGATGCATCTATTCCTTGCGAGTAGCGGGACCCACGAATCCTAGAACGGTAGCATATTTCCATTGCTGCTGGGGACATTTTAAAATATTCATGATACTTTTAATTACATCCAATTCTAGTTCTTTTACTTGATGATAGTGGACACCCAAGTCTTCTCTGTTTTATAATATATATGGTGGAGCCAGCATCTACGATGCCTTTAACTTTCATTTAATTCCCTCATTGTAAAAACACAAACTAGCAAAACATCCTGTTGCTTTGTCTGTTCAGTCAGGTCATGGAAACAAGAAATACATCATAACGAAGATATCATGTGCATAATACGTACGAAACGTACGTGTAAAAAATGTATCATGGAACTGGACCTTTATGGTGAAGTGTTTGAAAGGATTTAGAGACAGTGTCAGTAATCTTTTTTAACTTATTTCTTCAACGTGAAAACCATAATGAGGATTATTTTTTTAATCACAAATAAAAGAACATAGAAAAACCTAATACAGCAGTCTCCACCTAACCTAAATGCACGCCATACAAAAGCACGCTCCACTCAAACGCACGCTTTTGTCATATGACGGGTTTTTAAAATATAATTTAGACGTACAAACGCACGGTCGTGCATTCTCTCCAAACGCACGCTCTGATCCACAAAACACGCCAACAGTTAAAGCTTGACAAAGGAAAATACCTTGAACTTGGAAACCAGTTATTTTTTTAGACTGCCCCTCACGCCGAACAAAGAGAGTGGTGGACAGCGTTTTCACACCCAACTTTCCACAGACAGTACATGATAGGTCTAGGACTGGTCAGTGAAATGTTCGGGGGTAGAGGGACTGATGTTTTTTTATTGGTCACTGAAAATGAATCTTTGAGAGAAGATTTCTCACTGGTGTTTGGGAGACTGCGTCTGTTTAGTTAGACCTAGGATGCACACCACACTTGAATGCTAGATATAGGCCTCTCTATACGATAAAAGATTAGTCAAGTAATCCTGATCAGCTGCGCTCAAGAACTTATTTTATAAGCGTACTTGTTCAACGAATCACAAGAGATGTTTCTCTGAATGTTGAGATCTATGATTCTGATGTTGTCCATGAATTTATGGTCAGGAGTGGTCACTTGGAAAACCACGTGGCTGGGTCGTCGTTTCTATGACCATCACCAACTGTTTCCTCTTCGGCTATCTGTTCCCAACATTTTATGATATCATTACATCTGTATCACTGCCCCCCACCCATTTAGCGCGCCTTCATATTCTTAGATCAACCGCAATTGGGGAATTCTTCACAAAACAGTCACGAGTCGTCACATTATTGGCCAGTGACCACAACCTCCAAGGGAGGTCACTAGAATATCAAGGAATTGCGATGACGATGACGGTGTCCCTTTCTCCCTTTGCACAGGTTCATAAAAATGCACGCTCCATAAAGAGCCCTCCCCAGCATCATGTGTTTAGGCGGAGACTACTGTACAGGGTGCCCATTATGGATGGGATCGGCGGGTTGGTCCGATCGCCCGACTCGGTCGCCTCAAAAACAAACTTGTCTGTTTTCAGTTTCAGGCCACAAAGTCGGACGATCCAGCAGTAATGGGCACCCCATATTCATTTTAAACTCTAAGGTAATTTGAAAGACTTTGATGAAGTTTTTGTGACAATTCTCAATCTTTTGAGGCGATTGGATCATCAATTCCAAATGTTTTAAATTATCAATATTATCATTTATCCCTAAATATATACTAAATGAACAGGCTACAAGTGTAAGTTACCGGGTGATTTTGTAGTTTCGTTCGTCAAAGTCCAAAGCTGAACGCTAGTCGAGACCCTGAATTGCCAGGTAATCCTTGAGGAGTGAACTAAGCGTAAGACTGGAAGGAAACACTATTAAAAGCCAGAAAATCAAAATTCAAGCAAAGAATGGCGCTTTTTCTGCAGCTCCAACCCCCCAACTATTATTCGCTGGTGTGGGCCCCAAGAGTCAAGAGTAGGGGGGTTGCCCCCTGACCTAATAAAAAATACGCAGTGGCTATTTTTACGGCGAGCCGTAAAGATAGCCTCCCAGGCTATTTTTACAGCGAGCTGCCCAGGCTATTTTTACGGCGTGCCGTAAAGATAGCCTCCCACTGAGTCCCAGACTATTTTTACGGCGATCCTCGAAAAGCGACCCTACTCCGCCTCTCATGTACGCGACATGCCTCAATGTATTAGATCTAGGCCTATAGGAGGGGCCGTTCAAAATATAAACTTACACCTCAGAGGGGAAAGGGTGTCTTTGGCTTCTGTAAGAAAAGTGTAAGAT
>NW_004797419.1:1063301-1067290 GCF_000002075.1 Aplysia californica
GGTGGTTCAGGGGTGGAGGGGGGCGATCAGGGGGCATGCCCCCGAATCTTAGGTCATAAAAATTTAATATTTTGCAGAGTTAAGTTGTATATCTCTGTTCTTTGTGTTGCCGATTTGGTCATCAAGACTTCCGGATTTCATCTCTGGATGTAAACAAATGGATAGTGGACTTTAACTAAAGGAACTACAAGATCACCAGTTACCGTACTCATTAGAAGGCTACACTGTCTCTAGATCTCTAGATCTAGATATCTAGATCTAGATATAGATCTATGGTTCATGCTGGGAAAAACAATTGCACCTTGCGTAGGTATAATGCAATGTGTAGGTACCTGCCCACGGTCCAAAACTTTCCATCCACCATTCATTGCTGTAAGGTCTCAATCTGCTTAAGACATGGGCATTCACTGTATCAGTCAAGAGCGCTGCTGTTTTCAAGCACTTTTTAACAAAATAATAAGCTCCCAAAAAAGCAAACACATCGATGAAATCAGAAAAATGCAGAATGCGCGAGGGCGTAAGCTGCAGTGAAAACGTTCTAAAGCTGCCAAACCATCGATTTGACAACATTTTCAACACTACAACTATTGTATTTTGCAAGAACAAAGTATAAATTTTATCAAAACTATGCACACATGTCACTTTTACAAGCTGCTGTCCGCCATTTGTAAACAATTAAGCCAGTGCGTGTAATCGAGTAGATGTTTATTTGTTCATTACTCGTTTTCATTGCAAAGAGTCTATTAAGTCTGCATAGCCTAACTATCTTTGTCGTTTTATAAGGTGTTAGCGTGTTAGCAGGGATGTTATAAATAAAAGTTCTGAAATGTTTATTAAATCAAATTATTCCAAGTTAAAATTCTTTGTCATTCTGTCAATTTTTTTGAGTATCTTGACTAGCACTAGCATCTTCTCGTTTGTATTCCCTTCCCTTTATTGTCACTAGATTCGGATTCGTCAAGATATCGATACTTTTATTTTGGTAGCATGATTATTTCCACTGTTGGCCTAGAATTTGGTTGATTGGTGTAGATTGCTTTCATAAGTGGATCGGGGATTCCGGAAATGGTGCCAAACATGGCGAATGGGCAGAATTATGGCGGCAGATTCGCTCGCGGTAGACAGGAATATATTATAATAATATAGCGCTCTATGTCCGCTTAAGTAAAAATAAAGAGTGGCACCGGAATTGCCGGAATGTTTTCCCTATAGGCTACCTGCTGGCCTAGATATTAGTAGGCTGTAGTAGTAGTAGTATAGGGTTTTATGGCGCTCGCAACTGCGCAAGGTCATATGAGCATGTAGGCTGTGCCATGTATCTTGGAGACAGAAAGTTGAGAAAGGATGTCCCTCTTAGATGTCACCCAGTCAAGATAAACTGGTATAGCATCCAGGTAATAATAATTTACTATGTCACGAGAGGCATCCTGTTAAAATGTATTTTATTCTCTCTGAAAATATTACCTATATGGGTCCAGTTGATACTCAGATGAGTCAGGACCATAGATGTACACAAAATAAAACAGTGTAAAGCGCGAGAGCCTGCTTTTGAGCGGAGATATGCGCTATACAAAAGCTATTTATTATTATTATTATTATTATTTAAATTTGAATAGTCTAAAACTAAAAATAGGAGTTTAATATAATGTCAGGACACGCTGGCAGGCGCTCGTCTATTTTTGAGTAGGAGTTAGGCCTACTGGTAGATTAAGTTTTAAAAGCCTGCTTATTTGCCTTGCTTTTTAATTCTTACGATAAAATACCTATATATCTTATATAGAATAGTAGAGGTAATTGCAATTGAAAAAGTAGTGTGATGTCAGAGGTAAAATTGGCGAAAAAATGGCCGCTAAACTTTGGTAGTTTTGGTGGTTCTAATACATGTACCCTTGTAATTAAATGCCTCAGCATGTCCGGGGAAGTGGTTATTTGGGCGAATCTTGGCACACATAAATAACCTCTTACCCTCGGCTATGAGTCTAATAGTGAGGATGTCTGGTTACTATCAGTGAATGAGAGATTTATTTCTCCAACAGCAAAGGGCAGATGAGGATTATCCAAAATGGCCACCACGTACAAGCCCGAGCGTTGTGTCCTCCCAGCTACGGGAATTTATGACGATTTCCCTCTGGAGATTGACGATGGGCTAACTACCCATCTCATAAAACCATAAACGTTACTGAAACGGAAAACAGAAGACGTAACCTTGCCAACGTGTTGGAAGAGGGGAGCAGTTCAGATAGACATATTGTGTGTTCAGCTCCAGGATCTTCTGAAAACAAATAAACATCTTATGAGAGGCTTTTGGAACGTGAGAACTATGCTTCAGACAACTAAATTGGCTAAAATCACAACAGAAAAGAAGACAACTTAGTAACCACCTCGACATACATGATGTATTAGGCCTGAGCGAGACACGCTGGCCAAACCAAGAGAAAATGTTTCTAAAGAAAGAAAACACTACTTTATTCAGGACTAACTAAAAGTGAAAAAAGGTAAAATATCCTTTCAAATGACACTGCACACAAACTTTTTTAATTTTATTTTTATTTTTTATTATATATATATTATATATATATATATATATATATATATATATACTATATATATATAGTAAGTGAATAAAAGTGTACAGCTATGATGCTTTGAAATAGTTCTCAATAATTGACTGACCAAAATTGGCATTTGCAATCTTCTTATAAAATTTGGTAAATGTACTTTCTCTTGACCAACCAGCTGCTTCCATGATAGCAGTGGTGGGCACACCAATGCCAGAGGCGTGGCTTGTGCTGGCTGCACGAGTACTATGGGCACTGTATACTGTAGGATCAATGCCTGCCATTTCTAGTACTGTTTTTATCCAACGTGCAATTGTATCCTTACTCACACGTTTATGTGATTTTTGCAAGCTTATGAAAAGTTTACTCTCTGCACCTCTTATCGTAGAAGTGCGGTCAAGATATGCATGAATGTGGTTCACTATGCATAACTCCTGTTTAGGAGAAAAGGCCAGCAGCTCAATTGGGGCTTGATGTGACCCTCTGCGTGAATATTTCAACAAATCTGAGATGAAGAAAGTACAGCTTTTTTCTTTTAATTGCATATGGTTAATGTCTAAAGCATGCAATGTTTTATGCAACGTTGGCCTGTGAGAAGTGCAAGAAGCATATATACAGACTTTTAAGGTCACGTCTTTCAGACTAAGGGCAGGTAATGGCCACCAAATTTCCAACATCTCAAACACTTTATCAACATTCCAAGTACAAATCTTTGACTTTGTGGGAATTGAGGGTCTGAGTTCATAGAACCCTTTCATAAAGCCCCATTTAGACGTACAGTTCGCTGATCGACAAACTGTAGGATATCGAGAGGATGGCCGGCATCCTGTCAATTTCACGTGGAAACTGAGCAATCCTCTCGATATCGAAGGGTTCTCTGTCCAACCACCAGATATCTGGCGACGCCAGATATTTGCCGGCCGGCGAACCGAAGGAGTGACGACGAGGGAGCGGCTTCTTTGATGTTACCCCAGGCGTAGTTGAAAATACATTCCAAAAATTTCCTAAATATTCGTCAAATAAAAAAAATAAGATTTTCGTGATCAGCAACCCAAAATTAGTAAAATTCACGCGAGGAACGCAATTTAATACCGGATTACCAAGTTAAATTATGTTTGAGTCTGTGTGTTTGCTTTTGAATTACCATTCGCCCGCCCCTTCACTTTTGAAAGTGAAGGCAAAAAATGTACCGCGTGGTGTGTAGTGTACCGCCGAGATGTGTAGGAGTCAGCTGAGGGCTACTTTGAAAATAGAAAAAGTTGCAAAAGGTTGCAAGAAAAATAAGCAAAAGTTGCAAGAAAAGTTGCGAGACGTGTATAGCTAAAACAATTCCAAAGAATTATTGGAATACATTGTTACTATGCTCATTGCAATCAAAAGTAACCAATATGAGTCTTGTAAGATCAAAATCAGAAATTAAATGTGAATGTC
>NW_004797419.1:1067915-1079666 GCF_000002075.1 Aplysia californica
AGACGAATGGGTTGTTCACAACGCCTACTCTTATTAGTCTTAACTGTAATAAAGGAGGCGTTGGTGGGGCAGTTTGCGTTCCCACACACGAAAAAGTTGCACACTGTTTTATTTTACTACATGTACTTCGACCATCCCCGTCCTACGCTGTACAAACACTCAAAGGCCTACACTCCCCCCCCCCCCCCTCTCTCTCTCTCTCTCTCTCTCTCTCTCTCTCTCTCTCTCTCTCTCTCTCTCTCTCTCTCTCTCACACACACACACACACACACACACACACACACACACACACACACACACACACACACACACACACACACACACACACACACACGGGGGGGAGGGGGGGGGGGGGGGAAGAACAACCAACAACGTTGTCTTCCTGGCTATGTTAGTCTACGCTTTTTCTTTTTGTGACGCCTCGTTTACAGTACTCAACTAAAAAAAAAGTGACTGATGAGTAGAATTCGGAGATCCAATAGCCAATCAGCAGACAGCTACTTGGTGAATACAATTCAGTTCGTGCTCTCTTAGGGCACTTTGAGCAAAAATTAATCAGTTCGAAGCTGGCGACATTTCAGATACTTGTGATTCCAGTAGTAAAACTACATTGGACACTGCCTTCCCGTCTCCTGTGCTAATGAAACCGAGGCGATCAGGCGACACATAGAGATTTAGATTCCATTATATCTTAGCAAATATTCAGGTATGTTATTTGTTTTCGTATTTTTTTATATTGAACCGTATTCCAATTCTTATTATCAAGTCCTCATTCTTCGTCTCTCCCCATTCCTCCTCATTGTACATATTGTGCGTACTGAAAGTGAAAGGTCATTTCATTCCCCTTTCCCTATTTTGGGCTAGTTCCGTTGTTTCTCTCTCACTTGTATTTCCTGTGCACTCTTTCTACTCAAACTGCACCCCCCCCCCCCCCCTTAACCCCTTCCTCCTAGTTCCTTCAGATTTAGTAATTTATATTTACAGTATTCCACATCCAGCAACCACCCTTGCGACTCTTAATTTAAGCGAGAGCAATCTCTCTCTCTCTCTCTCTCTCTCTCTCTCTCTCTCTCTCTCTCTCTCTCTCTCTCTCTCTCTCTCTCTCTCTCTCCCCTATTAACAGACGTCCCGTATTAGGACAATTACTACTTTAGAAATTAAAAAGTACCAATAATTGGTGAGTTTTGGGTTCAACTTCAAATTACATGTTTGTATTTAGGTGTCTCTCAAAAAATGCCCCTGGTCATGTCGAGTAATGAGTCTAAAATTAACCTAAGACCTGAATATTTGCTTGCTAAATCAATTCAACTGAGAACAATTTATGATATTGGTTGCTTCGTCTCCCTGAAGGTGGAACCTCTCCTTCAATAGGTTGCATTATCACACCTATTAATATTGGAATAATGAAAGTTTTAATTGGTCAAAAATACACAACCATGTGAAGAACATCTCCTAGAAGGATAAAAATGTCCTTTCTTTATAACATGCTACAATTTGTTTCTTCTACTGTTTGGCTTATTTTGATAGAATGCAGTGAATTCAAAGATACGCTTATACCTGTATTTGGTATTTTAAATGCTCCAACAGGAAGTCACTGTTAATATTATTGACCCAGGAAAGATCTTTGTTTTGCAAAAATTTAGTCTACAAGAAATGCATAGTATCAAAGTTGTAAAAAAGTGAACATTTTTAACTCATAATTTTGCAGACAGATTTTTGTAAATGTTTGTCCATCCTTTTAATCAGTAGTAAGAAAAGTTGATGTTTGGAAAATCTGTAGATCTATGTGGCAAATACATGAACAGATTTTCTTTATAGCGATATAGAACAATACTCAATTAAAAACCAATATGGGGGCTCTCGTGACCTAGAGGTTAGAGTGTTGGCCGCTCATTCGAAGGTCCCGGGTTCGAGTCCGGGTAGCGACCAAAAAAATTCTTCTCTAAAATTGTCTCGTTTCACCTCATTGCCTGCTCTCTAGCAATGTTCTATCGTCTGCCTTCGTCTCCTCTTTTTGCCCCCTCCCCCTCACCTCCTTTGTCCCCTCCTGTGGGCTTCTGACTCTTTCTGCAGCCTTTCTACTGCCTCTCCCTGGTTCCTTCTTACTGCTGTCTTTCAGCCACACCCCTGATCTTCTGGTAAGAAAGATCTGCACCTAGCCTTCTCGGACAAGGGCGAAAAATCTCAGAGGGCCCGAGTGCAAGTTGCGGACGTTAAAGATCCCTTGGTTGTTCCCAATCGATAAGAGGCTTTGACCGGCACCCGGGCAAATTTCAAAATTTCCTACCAACTGAAAAAGTTTAATGGCGTCCCGCGAGCTCATATTACCTTATGCAGTTGTGAGCGCCGTAAAACACTTTAAAAAAACAAACCCCAAAAACCCACCCCAAAAACCCCCCAATATATTGCCTTTTGTTATTGTCGATGGGTGGGGGGTGTCAATGACAGAACCTTCTCGTTTCCTTTCCCCTGTAGTTTGTGCCTGTCTGTCGTATTTTTTCCCTACATTTTGATAATTGTTATTGCCTTGGATGTGCTTTTCTTTTCTTAAACTGTTAAGTTTAATTCATAACTAATTTGACTTCAAATTTATTTTTCACAGAAAGCCAGCACCCACATGAGAAGCCAACAGCTGACAGTCACCCAAGAAGCTGACACCCTGCCCAGACAGCACGGACCTTCCACTCACTCTTAGACAACCAGCCAGACGAGTATATACTGCCACAGCTACCCTGAAATGGACTTCCGTCAGTTACACCAGCGATAACTGGCAACTATAACAGCTGACTGTGCACTTTGATTTCTCAAGCTTGTGTGAAATTGTGCGGATAGGGCTGTAAAAACACGGACTCAACGCCAGAAAAATTATTTGTATGATGTACTGTTTCAGATATTGTACAGAAGCTGCTTCACTATATGAGATCACTGAACTAGAAAGATGACGAGGCAATTTTATCCCTTTCCTTCAGTTCAAAGTTTGGTGACACCAGACGGTTTGTTCACTTTTCTGGTCCAACAAGTATCAAAGTGGTCTGCTTCTACGATTTCCGTATCTCACACTCAGGCTTGAAGTGACGCAGTGGAGCTGTAGAGATAAGAAGATAGGTTGATAGGGAGCTAGGTTGTTAGGTTAGAGTCAGAGTAGAATTTTGTAGATATTGCCATGGCCATGGCGGGAGGTAGTTAAGGGGGCAGTGCAGGTTTTTCTTTTTTTTTTTGGAAGGGGGGGGGGGTTGCAGGGGTAGAATGGTGTGGGTAGAGCTTCCTGCTGATTTTGAGTTTGAGTGTGATGATGTTGGAGTGGCGTGTATACTGGATTGTTCCTTAAGGACCACCTGGATGACCAAGAGGAGCACCCGCAGACAGAACATCTACAGGAGGTATTTGTCTGTGAAATATGTCTCGGTGTTCATTATTATAGTTTTTCGAGTTAAAGGTAAAAGTTATATTGTTACATTTAGGTGGAAAGAGAGAATGATAAAATGTATTTTTACTGAAAGGTTTTTATTAATGACCTTCTGTTCTTTTAAACTGGTTGTAAACAATATAATAACGACTCTTTTTATATTTTGAAGCAAAAATGCAAACTGTACAGACGTAAGACAATAGTATTGATTGACAAATGATGAAACATATTTTTGGACAAATTTTATATGTCTTTGATGCTTTTTAAACCAGTAGCAAAAATATTTTAGCGACAGTTTATTTTTTCACGAAAAGAATACAATCTGTATGTATAGATGTAAGACGATTGTATTAATTGACACGTCTTCATCAGGAGGACCAGCCGGAGGAGCACCCACAGACAGGATCATCTACAGGAGGTATTTGTCTGGGAAATATGTTTTGGAACACTATTTATTAATAATTAAATTAAAATTAGAAAAAATAACTATTGGTTTTGTTATTTCAAGGTGAAAGACTTGTTTTTGCATTTTGGTGAAAAAGAAAAATAATAAAACATTTCTCCTGACCCGTTTTCATTGTCTTTTCTGACCTTTTAACATGCAATTTGAAATCACGTTTCCGCGTAATTCTCGCGTGTTTGTGGAAATGTGACCTGACATATTACGTTTATAAAACCACTTGTTTCGAGTCAAATTCATTAATTAAGCATTACTCAGATGTAGAATTCGTTTATCTTTGACTTGCGGTCAAACTAAAGGCTTGTTAGCTCATACGTTTTTATATTCGGCTCCTACCATAATACGATGACTTTGCATCGGTCCAGCCATAGTTATGGACCTCGACTGCCGGACGCTGCAACTGTCGAGACATAGTTAAACAGTTAAACCAGTAGTAAAAATATATCCCCTCTTGTATATTCTGAAACAAAAATACAAACTGTATAGATACAATACGATTATATTAATTGACACGTCTTCATCACCAGGACCAGATACGGACAGGAGGATCAGCCGGAGGGGCACCCACAGACAGGAGCATCTACAGGAGGTATTTGTCTGGAAAATATCTTGGAACATTATTTGTTAATTTATAATTAAAGCAAAATTCTAAAAATACCCAACACCCTTCTCGTTTTTATTAGAGTTGGGGCGAGCGGATGGACGGGTTCGTTACTCGCGGACTGTCAGAGCGAGCGGGTAACGGACGGCCATGCGAGTGGACTGCGAACCTCAAGACAGTTCAATTTTTGGGTCCACTCCACAATTTTACTCTCTCAGCGAGCAGACTGCGGACCTCAAGTCAGTTCTTTTTTTTGGTGGTCCGCTCCACAATTTAATTCACTTAACGGGCGGGCGAACAGACTAACTCTAGCACACGAGATACTCGACTCGATGTTAGGCCCGCCGTCTATTGTTTGTTAGTTAGGCATAGTGTTTCAAGCCACTTGCAGTGCCACAGGGAGTGAGAGAGGCTGGTGACGTAGCACTATGTGTGTAACCTTTCACCTCGTGTGTGGTTCACACTGTATGTTCCAATTTAACCTGAAGGCGAAGTTTAAAGAATTTGGGTCGATAGTGCCGTAAAACACCTGCTCAATCAAAGAATTTCCAAAGGCCTTTTTATGGGGGGGGGGGGAGAGCAGTTTCCAGCATGATCACCTAGCTACAATGTGGGGCAGGAGGGTGAATGTTTTACGAGGGGGCAGGGTGTAAATAGTATGCAATAGGAGTTGCTCCCCGTCCGTCTGCCTGCCTGCTTGAATGCATGGAGTCTCTCCATCCACCCGTCCGCTCGCTGGCTAAATGAACTGTTGTCTCTGTCCGATGAGTAGCGAGTAGAGAACTACTCTTCACAAGCGGATGGCTCGTTACCCGTCCGCTTGTTTGCGGGTAGTGCCAGCGAGCACTTCGTTACTCACGGACGCTGATTTAGCGAGTCTGACCCTACTCCAGTTCTTATGTACAGTAGAATTGTAAAAGGTCAGATTCAACAATGTCATGCTCATAACTGTGCCTGAACTACAACAGGCAACTGCTTCTTTTACTTTCCCAATCCTTACTATCGTCATTTTCCTCTACTTTTTTATGTTTGTCACACTCTTGTGACCCACTATTTCGGGGTGCTTTGAAAGTCGAAAGAGACTTTGTGCTGTTGAAGCCAGAGAGGTGAGCAGAGTAAGTCTGATTCCCTGTAAAAACTTCTCTGTTGACATCCACCCCATGGTGGTCATATGACCTTATTCAGTTGTGAGCGTCGTAAAACCTCTTCAAAAAAAAAAAGAAAAAAGAAAAATATCTATCGGTTCTTTTGATTTAAAGGTAAAAGTTTTATTTTTACATTTAGGTGAAAAGAGAAAATAATAAGAGGCCTACGTATTTACTGACAGATTTTTATTGTCATTTTAAACCAGTAGTAAAAATATATCAACTCTTTATTTTCTGAAAGAAAAATGGAAACTAGATCTATATAGATGTAAGACCATTGTATTAATTGACATGTCTTCATCACCAGGACCAGCCGCGGACAGGAGGACTAGCCGGAGGAGCACCCACAGACAGGGCATCTACAGGAGGTATTTGTCTGGGAAATGTGTCTTGGAACATTATTGATCAATTACTTACTTTTACTTTTTCATCCTCTGTTGCCATTATGCATAGAGGGGAGATGCAGTTTTCTATGGTAGGCCAGCTCCGCAGCTCTTTCAGTTCGGATACTATGATTTATCAGGGCTTCCTTGACAACTTCAATCCACCCTTTGTGTGGCCTTCCTCTTCCTTTATAGCTTGAGTGCTTGGTGTTATAGGTTCTCAAGGCTGGCTGGCTAGGTAACATACGTAACAGGTGGTTGAACCATTTTGTTCTGCCTTTCTATGAAATGCAGTCAGATGTCCCAGTCCAAATAGCATAATGTAATCAAACATTGAAGTTAAGTTAGAAAAATAAATGTATTTATTTTTAAACAATTTTCAAGCTGTAAGGCTTTTAATTGCATTTCGCTGAAAAGGAAAAATAAAAAACGTATTTACAGATGTCTATTTATGCCCTTTTAAACCAGTAGTAAAAATACAATATCAACTCTTTATTTTCTGAAACAAAAATGGAAACTGTAGAGACACAAGACAATTGTATGAATTGACATGTCTTCGTCACCAGGACCAGCCACGGACAGGAGGACCAGCCGGAGGAGCATCCACAGACAGGAGCATCTACAGGAGGTATTTGACTGGGAAATATGTATTGGAACATTATTTGGTAATAGTCGAACCTGTGTAAGACGGCCACCCATTGTCGAGAAGAAAAGTGGCCGTATAAGACAGTTGGTGTCTTGTGCAGGACTGATCAAGATGAAAAAAACAACCCATTCCTCTCTGAGGTCTCTCGAAACTAGCTGTGTTGTTGTTGTTGTTATTGTTGTTGCTGTTGTTTTTGCTGGGGGTTTTTCTTTCTCTTTTTTTTTCTTTTGTTGCTTGCTTTTGTGCGAGGGCGACAATGAAACGAGACGTGTCAGACAAGGAGGACCAAGTGCTATGGTAAAACAAACTCATGGGTCGCCACCATGAGGAGAACAAGCGATGCTTCTTTCACAAGTTCATGTTGACGTCCATTGTTACTTTGTTACAGACTGGGTAAACAGTGACCACTCATCTCACGATTTGTGTATGAGTTTTGGGCGGGGCTTATGGGTTATCGAGGGATCACATGCTTACCCCACCAGCAGATGAAAATTTGTTACCTATTGGTCAATAGTGGGAGGGGCCTACGCAACATGATCGGTTGGAGTTGGAGGGACATTAAAAACAACAACGACAGGTGATTTAATTATGACGGCTCCCCCCACAACGCCAGGGGCCAATGCACAATTTATGACAAAACGTAATGGAGTCACTAAGGTTGCCGTCTAAGAGTAGACAAGTGTTATTGTTTGGTGTGATAGGGGCTGTATGTTAAAATATGATGGCCGCGGCCGAGTTGGACAGGTGCCCGTTTTACAAAGTTAAATTATATAGAAAAAAACGCAAGGGGGGAAATGGAAAGTGGCCGTTTTACAGGTGGCCGTCTTATAGAGGTGGATGTCAGGGCAGGTTCGACTGTATTTGGTAATTTACTATTAAAGTAAAATTAGAAAAATACCTATTGGTTTTTCTGATTACAGTACAAGGAAAACATTTTTTTTTATGTTTAGGTGAAAAAAGGAAAAAGATGAAACATATTTTTGGGACAAATTTTTTAAAATGCCTTTGATTCTTTTTAAACCAGTAGCAAAAATATTTTATCGACAATTTATTTTTTCACAAAAAGAATACAAACTATATGTATAGCTGTAAGACGGTTGTATTAATTGACACCTCTTCATCACCAGGACCAGCCGCGGACAGGAGGACCAGCCGGAGGAGCACCCACAGACAGGAGCATCTACAGGAGGTATTTGTCTGGGAAATATGTCTTGGAACTCTATTTGTTAATTCACTATTAAAGTGAAATTAGGAAAGTACCTATTGGTTTTTATGATTTAAAGGTAAGTTTTATTTTTTGCATATTGATAAAAAAAAGGACAATGATGAAACGTATTTTCTGACAGATTTTAAAAAATGTCCCTTTGTCCTTTTAAATTGGTAAAAAAAAACAATATTATAGCTACTCTTTTATTTTCTTAAAACAAAAGTACAAACTGTATGGATGTAAGAATATTGTGTTTGACACGTCTTCATCACCAGGACCAGCCGCCGGATGACCACCCACAGACTACACGATTTCCGTATCTCACACTCAGGCTTAAAGTGATGCAGTGGGGGCTGTAGAGATAGGCAGATAGGTTGATAAGGAGCTAGATGGATAGGCTAGGTTCAGAGTAAGATTTTGTAGGTATTGCCATGGCCATGGTGGGAGGAAGTTGAGGGGGCAGTGCAGGTTTTTCTTTTTTTTGGGGGGGGGGAGGGATGGGGAGGGTTGCAGGGGTAGAATGGTGTGGGTAGAGCTTCCTGCTGATTTTGAGTTTGAGTGTGAGGATGTTGGAGTGGCGTGTATACTGGATTGTTCCTTAAGGACCACCTGGACCACCAAGAGGAGCACCCGTAGACAGGACATCTACAGGAGGTACTTGTCTGGGAACTATATCTTTCTTGTTTGAATCAGTAGAGGTTTTATGGCGCTCGCAACTGCATAAGGTCATATGAGCGCCAAGGGGTGGATGTCAACAGGGAATCAAACTTTCTCTGCCCACCTCTCTAGCTTCAACAGCACAAAGTCTGCTTTATCAAGGCACCGCTGAAATAGTGGGTCTCAAGAGTTTGACAAACATACAAAAGAACTAGAGGAAATGACGATAGTATGGATCTGGAAAGAAAAAGCAGCAGTTCCCTCTTGCAGTCCAGGCACAGTTATGAGCATGATATTGATGAATCAGCTGATTTACAATTACAATTCTACTATTCATAAGAACATGGTTTATGTCCCCACTTTGGGAATGGCCTAAAGACACTTCAGTCAGTAGCACCGCCCTGGGGGATGAACTATGTCTTGGAACATTATTTGATCATAATTACAGGGGGGGGGGGGGGGGTTGTTAAAGGTAAAAGTTTTATTGCTGCATTTAGGTGAAAAGGGAGAATGATAAATGTAATTACTGAAAAATGTTTATTAATGACCTTCTGTCCTTTTAAACTGGTGGTAAACAATATTGTTACGACTCTTTTTATATTTTGAAACAAAAATGTAAACTGTATAGACGTAAGACGATTGTAGTCTTCATCACCAGGACCAGCCGCGGACAGGAGGACCAGCCGGAGGAGCACCCACAGACAGGAGCATCTACAGGAGGTATTTGTTTAGGAAATATGTCTTGGAAAATTATTTGTTAATTGTTAAAGTAAAATTAGAAAAATAAATTTCGTGTTTGTTTTTTTTATTTCGTGGTGAAAGTTTGTTGGGTTTGGGTAATTTTGGCATTTAGGTGAAAAGAGAACATAATAAAATGTATTTACTGACAGGATTTTATCAATGTCCTTATGTCCTTTTAAACTGGTAGTAAATAATATTATAACGAGTCTTTTTATTTTCTGAATCAAAAATACAAAACTGTAGCCCATAGATGTTGATTGTATGAATTGACACGTCTTCATCACCAGGACCAGCCGCGGACAGGAGGACCAGCCGGAGGAGCACCCACAGACAGGGGCATCTACAGGAGGTATTTGTCTGGGAAATATGTCTTGGAAAATTATTTATTAATTATTAAGGTAATATTTGATTTTTTTTTAAAGTTAAATTTTTTTTAATTTCAAGGTGAAAGTTTGTTGGGGGTTTGGGGGGGGGGGGTTGCATTTATGTGAAAAGGAAAAATAATATAACGTATTTTCTGACAGATTTTTATAAATGTCCTTCTGGTATTTTAAACTAGTAGTAAAAAATATTAAAAAGTGACTCTTTTTTATTTTCTGAAACAGTTACAATAATTGTATAGAATCAAGAGGATATTATTAATTGACACGTTTTCATCACCAGGACCAGCCGCGGACAGGAGGACCAGCCGGAGGAGCACCCACAGACAGGAGCATCTACAGGAGGTATCTGTCTAGGAAATATGTCTTGGAACACTTCTTGTTTATTTATTATTGAAGTAAAATTAGAAAAATACCAATTGGTTTTTCTGATTTAAAGTTTAAAGTTTTAATTTGGCATTTAGGTGGAAAGGGTAAATGATAAAACATATACAGTGATGATATACTGACAGATTTTTATAAATGTCTGTCTTTTTAAACCGGTAGCAAACAATTTTATAGCGACTCTTTTTCTACTTTGAAAAATTAACAAATTATACAGATGCAGGTTCTTAAGAAAAAAATAAAGGAAAAGTTTTTAAACATATGTACTGACAGATTTTTTAAGATGTCTGCACGTCCTTTTAATAAGTGCAATGAAAGGCAGATCTTAAGAAAATCTGTAGTTGGCACTTACATGAAAAAATTGCCTCGTTAAAATATACACCATCAAAAACTACCACTATTTCTTATAGCTGTTGGGTGGATAATACCTTTGTAGGGTCATTCCTTTTTTTTTCTTTTTCTCCGTAACTTTATTTCTCATGTGTGCGCTAAGTGACCATTATTGCAGCTATGTTCATTGTCTTTATTCAAATTTAGTAACTCACGCTACCTTATATATTTTTCTTAGAAAGATGTCAAGCCAACAGTTAACAGCTACCAAAGAAGCAGATACCATGCCCTGACAGGAAGGACCTTCCACTCACCCTGGATGGTAACATACCCGCGCTGCACAGGGCATCCAGCCAAATGAGTGCTGTGCTAACATGATCAAATGGTGCCAATAGCACTGTGAAACAATTTTTCTTCAATTAGTCATTCAAGAACTAACAGACAATTGCCAGGCATCAAGAATCATTTCAACATGCAGCTATTTTTGAATAGACATGTCAATTCCTCCAGATGACTACCATGGACTACTTGAACAGTTTTATTTCTCTCATGTGAAATTGTGTTGATGTCATGGCATCCTTCAGTCTCAGGATACTATGGATCTGCGCCGTAGGAGATTTCAGGTTCGAGAGCAGCGCTTACTGTGGCTGAACAGGTCCACACAGAATGGCAGTCTTTGTAGCCGTGGCTGCACTTGTGAATGGTGTCTTCCTGCGTTGGTAGCCCCTGGCTGTTCTTTCGGTGACGGCGTTTGTCCTCAGCTGCCTGTCGCAGTCGGGCTTCACCTCTGATGAGACCAGCTCCCAGTGTCTCCCACCTAAGAGCCCATATCAAGTGATTTCATATCTCGCTTGCACACATCTTTGAAGTGAAGATGGAGGTGCCCTTGCACTCGCTTTGTGGAGGCCAGCTCACCGTACCGTACAATAAATTGTGCTGATGGTGCTATAAAAACAAGCAACGACTCAAGAAAATAATATTCCTTGCATGATGTCCAGATGGAGATTTTGTAATGAAGCTACTTAGAAACAATGTCACTGATATAGAATGATAAGAGGTTTTGTTCCTTACTTTCAGTGCAAACTTTGGTGACAACAGAAGGTCTAGCCACTTTTTTGGTCAAACAGGTCTCACAGTGCTCTGTTGCTACGATTTCCGTGTATCACACTCAGGCTTAAAGTGACGCAGTGGGGCTGAAGAGATAGGCAGATAGGTTGATAGGGAGCTAGGTGGATAGGCTAGGTTCGGAGTAGGATTTTGTAGGTATTACCATGGCCATGGCGGGAGATAGTTGAGGGGGCAGTGTATTTTTTTTTTTTTTTTTTTGGGGGGGGGGGTTTGGTTGCAGGGGTACAATGGTGTGGGTAGAGCTTTCTGCTGATTTTGAGTTTGAGTGTGAGGTTGTTGGAGT